>NC_043704.1:117808554-117902316 GCF_006229205.1 Suricata suricatta
ATTCTGGGGGAGGGGGAAAAGAGGAGGTGGTGATGGGGGAGGGCACTTGTGGGGAAGAGCACTGGGTGTTGTATGGAAACCGATTTGACAATACACTGTTTAAAAAAAAAGAATCATTCTATCCAATATTAAGGCCTACTATATATTTACAGTAATCAAGTCAGAGTGCTATTAGATAAGGGACAGATACATTGATAAATTAGACAGAATAGCGAACCCAGGAATTGATCCACACAAATATACCCACCTGATTTTTAACAAAATTGCAAAAGCTATTCAATGAAAAAATTAAACATCCATAGGCAAAAAAAAAAAAAAAAAAAAAAAAAAAAAAAGAACCTAAACCTAAATTCATACCTCATGCAAAAATTGATTCAAATGATCATGGATATAAGTGTAATAAGTAAAGCTATACAACTTTTATAAATTTTTAAAACATAGGGGAAAATCTTTGGGACCTAAAGCTAAGCGAAGAAGTCTTAGACTTGACTCCAAACACATGATTCCTAAAGGGAAAATCTACAGATTAGACTTCATTAATAAAAAGCCATGAAGTGTGAGGAACTATTGACAAACTACATATCCCAAAGAAGGATAGTATCTAGAATATATAGAATCACTTGAGTGACTCAGTGGGTTAAGCAGCCCATCTGAGCTCAGGTCATTTTCTTGCAGTTCGTGGGTTAGGTTGGGTTCTGTCTTGATAGCTTAGAGCCTGGAGCCTGCTTCAGATTCCATGTCTCCCTCTTACTCTCTGCCCCTTCCCCACTTGCACTCTGTCTCTCTTTCAAAAATAAACATTAAAAAAAAATTTAAAGAATATATAAAGAACTCTCAAAACTCAATAATCAAAGATGCAACAATGCCATTAAAAGATGAGATAAAGGCATGAAGAGCCATGTCACCCAAGAGGGTATAAAGATAACAACTAGCCACATTAAGAAATATTCAACACTACTAGTTATTAGAAAAATGCAAATTATTGGGGCAACTAGGTGACTCAGTCAGTTAAGAATCTGACTTTGGCTCAGGTCTTGATCTCGTGGTTCGTGAGTTTGAGCCCCACAAAGGACTCACAGCTGTCAGCCTGTCGGTACAGAGCCCACTTCATCCTCTGTCCCCCTCTCTTTGTTTCTCCCCTGCTTGTGCTCTCCCAAAAAATAAATAATTTAAAAAAGGAAAAATGCAAATTATAACCACAATTAAGCTATTACCACTCACCTATTAGAATGACTAAAATTTTAAAATAGTGACATTAAATGCTGGTGAGGATGCAGAGAAACTGCATGGCCTATGTATTTCTGCTGGAATATAAATGGTATATAAGCTACTCTGGCAAGCAGTTTAGTAATTTCTTTTGTAAATATGTAATCAGTGATTACACTCCTGGGCGTTTACCTCAGAGCAATCAAAACTTATGTTGTGTACCCAGAGCCTTTTTTGGAATAGCCATAAAACTGGAAACAGCCCAGAGGTCCTTTACCAGAGAGATGATTAAACAAACCATGGAACATCCCCACCATGGAATACTACTCAACAAGAAAAAAGAACAAACTATTGATATGTTAAGCAACCTGAAGGAATATTCAGAGAATTATTCTGAGTGAAAAAGGCAATTCCAAAAAAGCTACCCACTTCATTGGATTCTGGAAATGGCAAAGTTCTAGAAATGGAGACTTGATAACTGGTTGCCAGAAGTTAAGGAGGGAGCGTGTGGGAGGAAGTAGACGTGGGTGTGGAAGGGCAATGTGAGGGATGTTAGGGTGCTGGGAGTGTACTGTATCTTGCCCCAAATCAACATTAAAATCCTGGTTGTGATATTGTACTTGTTTTGCAAGATGCTTTCTTTGGGGAGAAAATGGGGAAGACCAAATGGTAAGTCTCTCTTCTCAGGACAGCATGTGAATCTATAGTTCTCAAAAAGTTTAATTGTAAAAAGTAATTGTGTTTGTTAGAAAATCACAAAGATAAATTTAGTAAAATGAGAATGAGCTTCATGCAGATGTTCATTTTCTCTTATGCTCTGTTGGTTCCTCCTGTAAGGTTTGCGAGGAGCAATAGCATTTGCCTTAGCTATTCGGAACACAGAATCTCAGCCCAAACAAATGATGTTTACCACCACACTGCTCCTTGTGTTCTTCACAGTCTGGGTATTTGGAGGAGGAACAACCCCCATGCTGACTTGGCTTCAGATCAGGTGAGTGACTCCATTTAACAAAGGATGTCATTACGAGGCATGGCTGCACTGTTCCATTTCTGGTGTTCGTGATGTGGTCAGGAGTACACTGGCAGGTCTGTATGTTAACTTTCCCTGGAGTAAAGTTGACTTTCAACCACGATGTGAAACAGTTTTGTCCTCTCCTAGACCTATCACCAACTGAACTGACTTTTCCAAGAGTCCTAGAAATCTCAGGTTGATGTCTGTTTGCAGTCTGTCTGTAGAAATGAATGTATTTATCTATGAATTCTTCCATTCAAAAGTATTTATTGAATACACTGTACTATGCTTTGGGGTTTACAAAAATGAGAAACCCACAGGCCTTGTCCTCAAGATACTCATAATTCAATAGGATTTATACAGAAAAAGCTGTAATGCCAAGGAGAAAGTATATTTGTTTTGTTTTTAATTTCTCAGAACACTTAGGATAGAATTAAGGACACAGGAAATACTTAAGTATATTTGATTAGTGAACCATATGTTCAGTCAGATGGATCCTATCTACACAAATTAGATGGTTTCTCAAAGGAAAAGGCAATGAAGCTTTAGTCAGGGACCCTCCAAGAAGTGCCTGGAAGATGATTGCTATAAACCTAAAGTATATAGATAGTAGATGGATAGTGGCATCCATTGACTTATTGATAGTAGATAGTGGCATCCATTGATAGTAGTAGCATCCAGAGGTGAAGAGTCTGGATGTCAGCTTAGGCCCAGCATTATTATGGCCTACTGGAGGCACAGCATGGGCTTGTCAGGTCATGGAGAGGCCCCAGAGGGAATTAGCTCCAAGTGACTCCAGGCCAGACTTGGCCACCAGCCAGGCAGGGGGAGGGTTAAAGGCAGGACTGTGATGTATTTAGGAACTGACAGGGCTCTGGTATAGTAGACATGGTGGAAATTAGATTAAAATGGATAGCTTGTGCCAGTTGTAAAAATGGTAAATCTATTGTCTTTATTTAAGTATATTTTCGATATAGGCTCTCATTGTCATATCCCAGGATGTAATAGTGCTTTAAGTAAATCACATTTTATGTCTCAATGCCGTATATCTTGATGATTGTGCAACCCCTCCCGGGTCCTCACCCAATCTCTATAAGACAATGCCATGCCTGTCACATCTAACAGGAAAAGATCCATCTGATTGGCAAATGACTTCCATGAAGATTCTTTTAGGCAAGGATTCTTATTCTGGCACCAATACAGTATTAAATAAATAATTGCCACATGAAACATTAAATGAATATAACCACAATGTAAATTACTTTTTGTTAAGCACTTACTGATAATTTTCTATCCATTTGACAAAGAGGAAGCAGAAACAGGACCCAGAGTTTTAGTACAAGAGAGCTTAGGCTTAAATTGGGCCAAGTGGCCAGGCGTTAAAACAAATTCACGGAAACAAAGAACTTCTTGAAGTACTGTGACTATTGCTGCACACATAAAAGGGCTTTGACCAAAGGTGACTGGAGAGTGTTTTGAAATGCTAGTTGAATTATTTTCTCAGCATATAAATGTGACCTGCAATTTCCTTCACAGTCATAGCTACCTGTAGGCTCCTATGGATGAGCACACATATTGCATTAAACTCTACAGCACTGGGTCCCCTGTGAACTGTTAGCAAGATAGTGGTGTATCCAGGTTTCTAGAAAATAAATTTCAGGAGGTGGATCCATGCATGGAAATATTAGGGCTTGGAAAAGAAATGTTAGAGGATACTAATCCCCACAAGATAAAAGTATGAACTACCCCATCAGGTAAATTAGAATATTCAGAACATGAAGTAGTGATATCAACATTTTCCTAAAGTAATTCAAATGTAACTTATTTTCTACTGTTGTCTTTTTTTACCCTGATGAAATCATCCCTAAATCAGGACCATGGTTTATCCCTAAAGTGTTTACCCAACTCTCCTATAGTATTTTCCAAAGGTATCCATTGATTTTGAATAGATGTCATAGCTTATGTACTCTCTTGATATCCAGGACAGCAGGGAGAGGAGAATATAATTATGGGGCTTTAGTCAGGTTAGAATGGTTATCCAGGTTATACAACAGGGCCTGACAAGGAAGGATAGTGGTGTCCACCACAGCATCCACAGGTGAGGGTCTGGAGGTCAGCTTAGGCCAGCATTATTATGGCCTGGGGGTGGGGGGAGCACAGCATGGGTTTGTCAGATCAGGAGAGGCCCCAGAAGGAATTAGCTCCAAATGGCCCAATTCAAGGCCAGATTTGGCCACCGGCCAGGTGGGGAGAGGATTATAGGCAGAGTTGTGATGTATTCAGGGAAAGGAACTGACAGGGCTTTGGTATAATAGGCAAGGTGGAAATCTAAGCTGGGAACTAGAGTGTTAGATCTGGGATTGGCAAGAATCCAGCCAGAGAGATCAGAGATGCAGTCATGAGGAAATCAGAAAAGGAAAACTGAAATTCATACATATGTGAGTACCCAGGAAGTCAGCCCAGGGACAGGACTCAAGGCAAGATGAAACTCTCAAACTTGAGTGAGTGTCAGAATCACCCAGAGGGCTCACTAACCCCCATAGTTTCTGACCTAATAGATCTGGGCCAGGGTCTAAGAATTTGCATTTTGCCATATTCTAGGCAATGCTAATGCTGCTGGTTCCAAGGTCACATCTTATGATGTTTAGACTTCTTAACCCCAAGTGAAAATGAGGCTGATAATAAATACTTCCAGATTTGACTGGGATTGCCCAGGGCCAGGCACACCTAAACCTTGGGTTTAAACTCTTTACACCTGTACTGGAGGAAGTCAGGGGCTAACTTGAGAAGGAAGAGTCACAGTGCAATGATTATTGGGAGGGAAATAGAATATAATAGAATAAACACTAAAGAATAGGAACATATGTTAATGTGCATACAAATGCACAGACAAGTATGACATAAATTTGGTTCAGTCATGTGTTAGTGATACCATCATCACATGCTTCACTTCTGTCATGATTTATAATGTTATCAAAGAAATCTTCAGTTCCATCATAGTTTTTAAAGATAGTTCCATTACTTAGACTCTTGTGTTACAGAGCAATGTCTCATTAACCAACTTTCATGTCAGACTTTTTCCATTAAATACCAGAATTTAAGTAAATTGGAGCTTTAATAAAATGATAAGATTGGAAAGCCCAAGAAGCAGGAATATGAATGTAATATTGAATAAACTCAGACATCCTCATTTGGTATATAATTTATATACTTTACATTGCCTTTCATTCTTGATTTCCTTTAATTCTACATCTTTTGTTTTAAATTATTACATATGTACTTGAGTTAGTTTTTGCCCCTATAAAAATTTCCATTTGGCCTCAAACTACCACAGTAGGATGCAGATAAAATGTTTTATATAAGGTAACAATTGATAGTATTAATATAAAGTGCACTTTGATGGAAATGACTTTAAAACAGCAATGATCCTGTGCTTTGAGAAATTCAGAATGATCTTTACATATAAAACAAATTCTTCATTAACTCTTGTCTTAAGCACATTCAAACTTCTTGTCCTAAAGCTATTTTCTTTTTAAAAAATAATAAAATATTCTTAATGCAGCATTGGAAATAAATCACAGAACTTTGTTTTGCAAAATTCTAGAGAAAAAGACTAAACTCCTACAGCATTACTTTGGAGGTTTCCATGTAAAAGACAGAAGAATGATTTCTTCATTACAATCCGGATCTCCTCCTTTCTGCAGAATACATTAATATTGGTGGTGAGGAATACCCAGCATCATACTCCAAGGATTAGCCTTGCTGTCCTTGGAAACAAAAGAGATCAAAAGTATTAGGCTTTGCCCTACAGAAGCCAGTAAACAGGATTATCCACCAAATGATCACACATGCTTACAAATAAAACCTCAGAGACCAACAGGGCAGAACTCCCTGGCAGTGGTCACTGTTTTGGGTTGGTAGCCCCATCCTTGGTTTAGGGTAGGACACCACATGGAGCTAACAAAGCACATGATAATGGAACGTATACCACAGTGCAAACCTTTCCTGGGCTTCCTCATAGAGGAATGCTTCAAAATATCTCAACCACAGTACAGAAAACTTTACACACCAGAGCAATATAGAACTTGTATTCCAGACATCATTAGAAAGCGCCCTCATCAAGATGATTTCTATAGCTTCCATATTTTGGTGCTAACATTCCAAACAATAATAGCTTTTAGTGAGTACTTAATCTGTGCCAAATACTAGCTAACAAAGTGCAAGGTATATAACTTACCTGTGGCTCAGCTTTTAATCTATAAAATGGAATAATAATAGTAGCTACCTTCTAGGGCAGGTAAGTCCTGGCAAATTGGCCCAGGGTTGGGCTCTTGGGTTGCAGAGCCAGACCGCAGACCTGGCAGCCTGAGTCCATGGCCTGCATGCCCAAGTAGCATATTCTTCTCTGGCCCTAAATAAATTAGCTTATTCCTGATGCCTGCAATCTACCTTGATTAACAAATCCTCTGGGGAAAAAGAGATGTGCTTTTATAACCAAGACAGACCGGTTAAAAACAAACACAGGAAATCTTCATCCATCGTGAGTGATTGTGTTGACTTGCTTATGCAGCACACAAATTTCTTGGTGCAGATTTTCTCTGACCTAGAAGAATTAAGGTAAACGAGGTTAAACCCTGGTCCAAAGTAGCCAAATGAGGAGGAATTTGGAATTGTAGAAATTTGTCACCTCCCACCTATCTCCCAACCCCATCCAGGATCCCATCAGCCTTTTGTCAGCTCCTTCCACATATCACACAAAAAATTAACACACTAACCTGTGTCCCTTGCAGAGTAAATAATTTAGCACAACGTCACCACTATTAATATTATTATTATCATCTATTAGCTAAAATTTTAAATTATATTTTTGGTTTATAACCCATCCCATTTTATGCCATGCTAGAATGCTTTCTTTATCATTTATACCCACTGACTATAAAGTTTTTAATAATAGCCATCATGGGAATACACACAGATATAATGAGAGAACAGTCCTTAGTAGTATTTTTTAACAATAGCAGAGTTAAATATACCTCTCTTTATTACTTAGGTAAGAAAATGTCAATTTAATATAATGGAGGAATTCAGATAATTAGTCTCCTCAATATCTAGTTGTGTTCTATTGGGTTTCCTTTCTAGTATCCCAAGTCTTACGCGTGTTTAACAATTTGCCTCATTGGTACACTAATGTAAATCAGTGCCCATAAACTGGAGATGAGATGGTATGGGTACCAACCTTGCCTCCCTTTCTTACTAGCTGTGGGATTCTGAGCAATAAAGTCAGCTTCTCTATGCCCCAACTTTCTTATCTGTAAAAGTGGAATTAGAATACCTATCTCTTTGGATTGTTATAAGGATTAAATGTTGCATGTATAAGGAATTTAGGGCACATGGTAAGTGCCTGTAAGCTCAACAAATGTTGCTATAACAATACCAAATAACTAACTATGAGCCTTTTCCTATTCGAATAGTCTTTTACGGTTTGTGGCATATGTATACACACATGTACATACACTTAAGTATTATTAATTAATTGTATTTGTGAAAGCATAGTTTACATGAGAAACAAAAAAAAAGATAGTCTCTGGAGACCTTAGTTCATTTATTTTTTATTTTCTTAAATATTTATTTATTTTTGTGAGAGTGACAAACTGTGACCAGATAGGGCCAAAGAGAGAGGGAGACAGAGAATCCAAAGCAGGCTCCAGGCTCCCAGCTGTCAGCACAGAGCCAGATGCAGGGCTTAAACTCACAAATTGTGAGATCATGACCTGAGCCGAAGATGGATGCTTAACCGACTGAGCCACCCAGGAGCCCCAAGACCTTAGTTCATTTTAAGTAGTAACTAGGTTCATCAATTTTATAGGCAGCTCCTATTTCTGCATTCAAAATGGTAAACCTCTTAAAGAAAAATGCTCACAAAAAGCATTACCATTATCCAACAGCTCAGAAAGTTTATTTTTACAGCATAGTTCTATTTTCTTCTTAACATAAGCTTTGCTTACAATCTTACGTGATACTTAATTTGTACTATCTCATCAATTTTTCTATTATTTTACATTGATTTTGTACTAATTTAAATCTTTTATATTAATTTGTATCAATTGACAGACCTCAGAAATACCTTCTGTTATGAAAGAAACATGGGAAACAAATTTACTCATTTGAATATAGACTTATACTTTTTATTCCTGACCTTTAACCCCCTTTTAAAATTATGTTCTATTTTCTGTAATTTCTTCTAAAACATGTTTCACAACTCCAGATATTTATTGCTCAAATCAATCTAGTTTGATATATTCTATTAAAAATATTGGATAACAGTCACAGCCTATTGTTGATCTAAAAATATCCTAGGTTTCTAACAAGTATATGAACTAGAAGCTCGTAAATTTGCTTCTAATGCAAATTGGACCTTTATTATTTTTTAAATGTTCATTTATTTTTGAGAGAGAGACAGAGCATGAGTGGGGAGGGGCAGAGAGAGAGGGAGACCAAGAATCCAATGTGGGCTCCAGGCTCCGAGCTGTCAGCACAGGGCCTGAAGTGGGGCTCAAACTCACGAACCACAAGATCGGCCCTGGGCTGAGGTCAGATACTTAACCGACTGGGCCACCCAGACGCCCCATCAGCTGGGTTCTTGAATATGCTTGCTTTCTGTGTATAGAATCTTCCTGGTTCCAGAGATAACAGCCTTTATCATCACACTGCCAGCTATCCTCCATTAGACATGTTCTTGTATATCTTCTCCAAATGCTCTTGAGAACATCAGTATCCATATACTTCACCTACTTATTAAGTTTACCAAACAATGAACATTCTGCTCTTTTGGAGTGAATATATTAGCCTGTTATCATAAAATATGATCCATTATGGTTACCTTACTTTAAGTAATCAATGGATCTTTAGGAAATAGATCAAGTCTGAGAAAAAAGTGATTTTAAATTTAATAGATGAAACTTGCTGTTCAAAAGTCTGTGGAGGGGGTTCCAGTTCTGGTTAAGACTGAGTAATAATGTTTACTCCCCCATGCGTCTTTCATTAAATGTACTGAACAGAATGCATGTAGCAGTTATCTAAGGGCTCTTAAAAGTAAATAGTAGCAGACAGATTGGGGAAGGCATACAGAATCCAGAGTATGTACTATCAAACCAGCTGTGAATTTCCTATTTCATTTTCTTCAGATTTCTTCTGGAATATCTCTATCTAGACTCAAAAGCAGTTCAATGACCAGAATTATGCAACAAGGAGGAACTGCAAGAGAAATTATCTGTTTTGGGCATAAGGAATAGGGAAGGAGACCCCTGTGGGTCAGAAGAATGGGGGAATCCATGGGTTTGTTTTTGTTGTTATTTCAATCTGTCTCGTCCCAATGCTGACAGTCCTGAAGCAGCAGTGGTGACGGCACTAGCAGTCAGGCAGACTCCTAAGAATCCAAAAAGGAAAACTGGGGTCCTGAGACCTTGGGAAGAATTCCCACTGAATTTTTTTTTCCTCTCTTAATCCTCTCACTGCTTGCGATCTGATGCAGGCACAATATTATGGGGGGAAATTATGGGAGACATATAATGCAGGGGAATGAAAGCCCTCTGGAGGAAATTGTAGAGTGGAGAGAGTACAAGCAAGTGATCCAATAAAATTGTGTGTAAATTTTGGAGCTCATCTCCAAGTTGTATGTTCATACATATGACCCTAAATAGCACACAAAAGGCTTTGAGAAATGAGCTACAAAATAAAGAATCACTCAAATTCAAGATTGGAACTGGATGGCACAGATCCAGTGCCTGGCACTTGCAGGACAGATGCAAATACACTGCAAAGACTTTGAAACAATTGACATTGAAAGCACCGGCAACAGAAGGCTGGTAAGACTTGTGTCTTGGACCTAATGTGGTTAATTGCCTGGTAAAACACAGTATCAACATTCTCCATAGGAAAGTCCTATGTCACGTAACATATCTAGATCCAGGATCACTTAACATAAATATTCAAAATTTCCAGGATAAATCCAAAATTATTCAACATATGAAAAACAGAAAAATCATTATATCTCACAAGGGAAAAGACAATCAACAGATACTAATCCCAAGATGACACAGATTTTGGAATGAATGGATCAAGACTTTAAAGCAGCTATTATTCTACCATGCTCTAGAAAGAGCAAACACAATGGAAACAAATGGAAAAATGAAAAAAATCAGCAGAGAAAAATAGAAGGTACAAAAAAGAGAGAAATGGAAATTTTAGACCTGAAAACACAATAACAAAACGAAACATTCACTACAGATGAGAGAGTCCATGAACTTGAAGATAGATTATTATAAATTACCCAACTTATACAAAAATGAGAATAAAAATTTTCACCAACAGACTTGTGCTTTAAAAAAAAGCCAAAGAAATTGCTTCAAATGGAAGGGAAATTATATTAGAGGAAAACTTTGAACAATAGAAATGAAGAAAGAGCAACAAAAATGGTAATATCTCTTTAATGTAATAGAGAATAGTTTTTTTCTTAATATATTTCAAATATACATGATTGTTGTAAGAAAAATTTTTACATTGTCTTATGGAGTTTTCAAAAAGGAGAGTGGGTAAAGGGACATGTAAGGTGGTAAGTTTTTTATATTCCACCTCAAATAATAAATATTAGTTCAAAGTAGACTGTGAAAGTTAAGTATTTATATTGTAATTTCTATATCAACCACTTGAAATATCTAAACAAAGAGATATAGTAAAAAATTAAATAGATGAGTGGAGTACACAACAAATTCAAATTTGTTTGAGTTGCTCCAAAGAAGACAGGAGAACAAGAAGAAGAAGGAAAAAAAAAAAGGAATAAACAGAAAATGAGTAATAAGATGGTAGATCTAAATCTTAGCATATCAATAATTATATTCAATTTAAAAAGGTATCAAGATGTCAATTAAAAGAAGTGATCATCAAAGTGGATAAAAATTGGGCTCAACTATATGCTGATAGGCTGTCAATAGGAAATACACTTTAAGTATAAAAATATAAGTAGATTAAATATTTTAAAAGTGGAAATGTTACAAAAATATGTACCATGAAAACACCAAACTACAACTGGAGTGATTTTATTAATATCAGACACAAGTGTCTTCAGAACAAGATAATTTTTCAAGGATAAAGAGGACATTATATGACGGTAAAAGAGTCAACTTACCAAAAAGATGACTGTATAAAATATGTATGCACCTAATAACCGCCTTAAAACCCATGAAGCAAAAACGAGTACCTCCAAAAGGAAAAAATGGGCAAATCCACACTTAGTTGGAAATAGTAATACTCCTTTCTAAGTAATTGGTATAACAAGTAGATAGAGAATCAACAAGAGAATAGAAAAACTAAATAACACCATTAACCGCTGAATTTTATTGACATTTATAGAACACTCCACCCAACAGCAACACAATACATATTCTTTTCAAGGGCACACAGAAACAGAAAAATAAGCGATACTTAAGGTCATAAAACAAACCTTACAAATTTCAGGGAATTGAAATCATGTAATGTACTCTGATCACATGGAATTAACCTAGAAATAAATAACATAAGAATAACTGGAAATTTTTCAAATACTTAGAAATTAAACAACACAATTCTAAACAATCTATCATTCAAAGACAAAAATTCAAGGGAAATTAGAGAATATCTTGAAATGTAGAGGAAAATGAAACTATAACATACCAAAACTTGTGGGATGCAGCTAAAACGGTGTTTGAAAATAAATTTGTTGCCCTAAATGCTTGTATTAGAAGGCAAGAAATTTCTCAAATCTAATCTTTCAGAATTAGAAGATTAAGAGAGCAAACTATATCCAAAACAAGGAAAAGGAAAGATAATAAAAGATTTGTGCAGAAATCAAAGAAATTGAAGAATGACTCCCCTCTGTGTTCTGTGATTTGCCCTGTGTCATCCAGACACAGGAGAGCCACAGGCACCACCGAAGAGAAAATGATTGTTAGTCTTCCAGGACCCATCCTCTTGCTATCAGATAGCTCTTCACTCAGAGATGTTGGGGACTCAAAAGGGTACGTGGCTTTTAAGACTGTGATGGCTGTGGCTGCCTTAGCAGGCCTTGTGGCAACCCTAGGCTTCATCAGCTACCTGCCTAAGAACAGAACCCTGATGTTAAATCACTAAGGATTTTCAAATAAAGTGGTTGAAGTAAGCTAAAAAAAAAAAAAAAAAGTGGGGGGTGCCTGGTGACTCAGTCGGTTAAGCCTCCCACTTCAGCTCAGGTCAGATCTCACGTTCATGGGTTCAAGCCTCGCATCAGGCTCTGTGCTGACAGCTAGTTCAGAGCCTGGAGCCTGCTTCCAGTTCTGTGTCTCCTTCTCTCTCTGCCCCTCCCCCTCTCATGCTCTGTCTCTCTCTGTATCAAAAATAAATAAAACATTAAAAAAAATTTTAATTCTATTAATAGAAGAACAATAGAGAAAAATAAATAACCAAGATCTGGTTCTTTAAAAAGATAAATAACATTGATAAATTTTTATCCAGTCTAACAAAAAGAAAGAGAAAAGGTACAAATCACCAATATCAAAAACAAAAGGGGAATATCATGACAGACCTTAGAGGATAATTAGAGAATACTATGAACAACTCTATGAACATAAATTCAGCAAAATAGATGAAATGTAACAATCCTTGACAACCTGCCAAAAACCATTCAGGAAAAAAATACACTGAACTATCCTATATCCATTAAAGAAATAGAATTCATAGTTTAAAACCTTCTAAAAATGAAAATGACAGGCCCAGATGGTTTCACTAGCAAATTCTTCTTTGGAAGAGGATATTACACTAATTCTAAATAATCTCTTCCAAGATAGAAGAGGAAGAAACTTTTTCCAATTTATTTTAAGAGGCCAGGATTATTCAAATATCAAAGCCAGACAATAACATCCCAAGAAAGTTAAATTATAGACCAAAATCTTACATGACCATAGATGCAAAAGTTTTCAACAAAATATTAGCAAATTACATACAACAATCTGTGCCAAAGGAAAAAAAAAGGAAAAAAAAAACTAAACATTGCAACTATATGAGTTTGACTCTAGGAATGCAAAACAAGTCCAATATTCTAATATCAGTCAATGAAACCTATCCTATTAAGGGGTTAAGGAAAAACATGATCATATTAATTGATGCAGGCAAAGCATTTGGCAAAAAACAATTTTCATTCATGTTAAAACAACTCCTAGCAAACTAGTAATAGAAGGAAACATCCTTCAACTGATAAAGGGCATCTACAAAAACGCAGAGCTAACATCATATTTAATAGTAAAAGACTGATATCAGGAATGTGTCAAGAATATCCACTCATCACTATTTAACATTATATTGGTAATCCTAGTCAATGCAATAAGGCAATAAAAGCAAGATTTATAAATATTGGAAAGGAAGAAACATAACCACCCAGTTGCAGACAATATAATCATCTATGAAGAACGAATTTGCAAAAAAATATTTTAGAAATAATAAATGTGTAACTAGGTTTTAGGATACAAGATCAATACTCAAAAACTTTGTATCAATATATGTATACTTGTGTGTGTGTATTAGAAATGAGCAATTGGAAACAAATTAATTTTTTAAATACTAGCAATAGCTCCAAAAATTTTAAATATTTAGTAAAAAGAGCTAACAAGCCACATCTAGGATCTATATACTGAAAACTACAAAATGCCAAGGAAAGAAATCAAGAAAGGTCTAAATAAATGGAGAGCCTTACTATGTTCATGGATTGAAAGACTCAATATAGTTATGAATTCCCCATAAATTGGTCCATAACTTAATGCAAACCAAATCAAAACTCCAGCTGAATATTTCATAGATACAAATAAATTATTTTTGAGTTTAGAAGGAAAGGCAAAGGGACTAGAATAACTAAACCAAATTTGAAAAAGAAAAAATTAAGATGTAAACACCCACTGCTTGATTTTAAGACATACTATAAAACTGCTGTAACCAAGTAATGTGGTATTGATGAAAGAGACAAGCAAGTCAACTACACAGAAAAGAGTCCAGGAATAGACCCACACAAATATGACTCATTGATTTAACAAAGTACAAAGGCAATTCAGTGAAGTAGGGATAGCCTTTTCCACACATGGTATTGGAATAATTGGATATTTGTGGTAAGAAGAATTCTAACATGCCTCCCAACATTTCCTGTCCCTTCTCACTCTGATGTACATGCATTGCAAAATTGTTGGAACTGCAAATATGATGGATTTTACACCTAGGCTTAGTGTACATTATGTGGCACAGTTGACTTTAAAATAGGTAGATTATCTGGGGAGTGTTTATGTGGGCTCTTCTTTGGTGGTAGAAGAGTAATTCAGAGAGTTAGAACACAAGAAGGACTTGACGCACTCTTGCTTCTTGAAGATGAAGTAAGGAATGCAAGACATGTGGGCAACCTCTAGGTTCTGAGCGCATCCCTGACAAAAAAGAGGGTTATGGGCTTACAACCGCAAAGAAGTGAATTCCACTACCACCAAGAATGAAGATGGAAGCATATTTTATTCCAGAGCCCCCAGACAAGAATTTAGCCCAGCTCATATCTTGATTTTAGTCTTATGATACCCTGAGCAAAAGATCCAGTCACGCCATGCCAGACATCAGACCTACAGAACTATGACTAATAAATAGGTGTTATTTTAAGCCCCTAAGATTGTGATAATTTGTTACACAGCAATAGGAACTTAATATAATATCCAAACACTAAAAAAATGAAACTTGATTTAAATTTTAGACTTTATACAAAAATTAACGGAAAATATAAAACATAAAACTTCTAGAAGAAAGTGTAATAGAAAATCTTCAAGACCTTGAATGAGGCAAAGGATTCTTAGCTATAATACTAACATCATGCATAAAAGAAAAGATAAATTGGACTTCATTGAATTGAAATATATTTTGCTTTGCAAAGGACATTGTTAAGAGAATGAATATACAAGTTACAGACTTGAAGACTTGAAGAGAATTGCTAGGGGGGACATTGCTGGAACAATGCTTGGAATATTGCTGGTGGGAATGCAAAATGGTGTGGCCAACTTGTAAATCACTTTAGCAGATTCTTACAAAGTTAAATAGACAATCACTATATGACGCAGGATCCCTCTCCTAGACATTTGCCCTAAAGAATAAAATGGGGATAACAGCATTTGTCTCTGAAGATTAAATATGTGAGGTTTAAATAACAAAATACATGTTAAAATCCTTTGAGCTGGACCTAGCACTCATTGAATAATCCTGCTTTACTCACAGCTTTTATTAAAAATGTCAGGTGAATTTTAATAGCCTTTTTAGCATAGGTTGAGATAATCACAAAATTTTTTCTTCTACTTTATTGATGTGATGAAACATATTGATAGATGTTCTGATAGTGAATTATCCTTATATTCTCAGAATAGCCATTTTTTACAACTTTATATTTATAATAATTACTAAATTAATCTTTAGTTTTTCTCTTTTGGGGAGAGAAGGCTATCTTATTGGGTTTAGATATTAGTAAGTGTGGTGTATTCATAACATGAACTGAAGACTCTTTTATGGTCTGAAATAGCATAGAAATGATTAAGACTTTAAAAAAATTTTTTTAATGTTTATTTATTTTTGAGTGAAATAGACAGAATGTAAGCAGGGGAGGGGCAGAGAGAGAGGGAGACACAGAATCCAAAGTAGGCTCCAGGCTCTGAGCTGCCAGCACAGAGCCCAGTGCAGGGCTGGAACTCAGGAATGGTGAGATAATGACCTGAGCCAAAGTCAAAGTGCTTTTTATTTATTCTTTTATTTTTCACTGAATCGGATGTAAGGACATCCATCATAGGCTTCTTACCCAAATACTAATGCACACATCTTTGACATTCTCTTAACCAAAATATCATTACTATGCTTAAAAATACTTTTTAAGAAAACAATAGTTTTTATCATGTCAATATATATTCAGATATTCCCAGTTATTGCAAGAAAATATATATTGTATAGATGTTTTTAAACTCAGGATCCAATCAAAGTTATATACTGCATTTGGTTAAAAAAAAATTTAGTTTCTTTAAATCAGTTTCTTATTACTTTTTTATTTTTCACGACATTGATTTTTAGAAGAAACCAAGTCAGTTGTTTTGTACACTATACCACATTCTGGACTTGTTTGTTTCCTTATAGCATCAATTAACATTTTTCTCTATGCTACATTTACTGTACACTGGAAATTAGGTCCAGGCCTGAAATTCAGGTTGAACATTTTTGGCAAGAATATTCATTGATGATATGTACTCAGTAGTGTATATTTCATGTCAGCAGACATATATGGTCAAGCTGTCCCACTATTGGTGATGCCAAGTTTGTTCATATGGCTGTGGTGATAACTCCACTGCAAAGATACAGCTTTACCTTTGTAGTTAGTTTTTAACCTATGGGGCAATACTTGAGCACTATGTGAATATCCTGTTTCCACCAATCTTTTACCTACTATTTTTAATATCCATTGATGATCCTTGCCTGATTTCATGATTACATTTGAGATGATTTGGTTTTTGTTTCTTCTTTGATAGATAATTTTTTGAGAATTTCTTAGTTTACCAAAAAAGTGTAATTTTTATAATCTTTTTATAATTTATTCCTAATTTATCAAATTATGAGGCTGTAAACTGTAATGATTCTACTTTTGAAATATAAGGTTTTGTGATCAAGTACATGACTGATTTGGGTGTATGTTCCATGGACATGAAAAGAAATGTATATTTGCTACTTTTGAGGAAAAAAGTTGTGTGTGTGTGTGTGTGTATGGGTATTAAACTGAGTTTATAGATTATGTTACTCAAATTCTCTATATCCTTACCTATATTTTTACTAGATGTCAGATTCTGAATAAGGTACATTAGATTTCCTACTATAATTTTATTTGTAATCAAGATCTTGCATCCTGATTTTTTCTCATCTTTTATATGTATCTGATGTGTGTGATATATCATTTTATGATAGTTAAAAAATCTTCAAGTTGCCTGCTATATTTTTCTCATTCCAGAGAAAAAACTTAAAATCCTCATATTCTTCTTAACATGTTCATGCTCCTTTTCTTTCTTCTAGTTCTGGTAATGTAGAATCCTAAAATAAAGAGTGAAAGCAATATAGAAAAGTGATTTTTTTATAAGCACTAAACAGTGGGACTTCCTCTTTTTCCCCCCACATTATTTTGGCTATAAGTGAATAGTGAGCTAGTGTTGCTTGAAATAGATTTCCATGTTTTGATCAACATCATTTAATTCTCTGGGGTCCTTAACTTCTCTTCAGAAAACAAAGTCTTGGTTTTTTGATCTATTATAATCTTTTACCTGCTAGTATGCATTTTAAACCTTAATGAAATGGTTTAAGAAAAATTACTGTGTAAAATTCAGAGTTGCAATAAAACTCCCATTTTGCATCCACCCTAAAGATCAATTGCATAGCCAAAATATGGGATTTTAGTTGGAGTTTTTAGAAATAATTGCCAGACTGTACCATAGAGTCACTTTGAAGAAATTGCTTAAGACAGGGAATTGCCCATTAGAGGCAAAATATGCTTTAATGCACATCTCATTGTACTCAGTGCAAGGCATGTTTAGAAGAACATTAGCTCTTTTTTTTTTTTTTTAATGGGAAGAGTGTTCCACCCATTCCAGGGCTGGGTTTGTATAGTAGAATATAATTGGCCTGTAGTGAGGTAGCACCCATATTTGGAGGTGATGGTACAAAAGCATCTCAACAGCTGGCTTCTCAGTGGCATTGGCTGCTTTTTTCTTACTTTTCCAAACTTCAATTTGGACATTAATGGTCACCTGATGTTCCCTTGAGCCTCTTTATTTCTTCTCAACCACAACACCCACAAATGAGTTCCCACCAAACAAACTATCCCTTAGTTTGGAAAAGTCCAGCTGAGATATGGGAATGAATTTGTTCAGCCCATTTTGAGGCCACCTGCCCCTCTGGTGTGGCCCTCCCAAGGTTCTGCCACAGAGTAGCATGGCCTGCAGACTTTGTCCATGCAGGTTGTAATTTATTCCGGTCTAGTCATCAAAATACTCTCATCCTTTTCTTTCTCTAATATACTGTCTTTATGGGTCTATTTATGTTTGTACAGCGATCTTGTTATTTCGGTAGGATTCTCAAAGAAAGGGAGAAGGTATAGTAAAACCTTGGATTACGAGTAACTTGTTCTGAGAGTGTTTCTCAAGATGAGCAGACATTTCTAATAAATTTTAACTTGATAAACGAACAATATCATGCAATACAAGTAGTATGTGATGTGGAACATCACAGGATCACAACTAAGCCAATGGTACTTGAAATTCACTTCGATATAAAAGTGCTTTGGATTACAAGCCTGTTTCCAGAACAAATTATGCTCGCAAACCAATATTTAACTGTAAATGTATTTGAAACAGTAATTTTATTTTTCTTTAGCCAGTACCAGACATTTAAGCAGGTGTTTAATGTTTATGAGTAGAAACTAATATGTGCTTACTATATAAAGTTTAAAAACTAAAAAATTGTTTAAAAAAATAAAATTTACTTGATGTCCTTTTACACAGAGATAATTACCGTTAACATTTTAGTACATTTCTATAGACATTTTTTTGGCAATCAATTTTTTTTCTAGAATCCAGACTGTTACTTTTTACCTTAAAAATACAGCATGCGGGGGTGCCTGGGTGGCTCAGTTGGTTAAGCGTCAGGCTTTCACTCAGGTCATGATCTCGCGGTTCGTGGGTTTGAGCCCCAGGTCAGGTTCTGTGCTGACAGCTAGCTCAGAGCCTGAAGCCTGCTTCATATTCTGTGTCTCCCTCTCTGTCTGTGACCCTCCCCTGCTCACACTGTCTCTATCTGTCTCTCAAAAATAAATTAAAAAAAATACAGCATGATAACTTTCTAATTGTATTAGATATCTGTTGAAATTTTATTTTCAAGGACTGAATAATAAATCAGATGAGTATACCAAGATTATTTATCTAAATTGGTATTAGAATATATTAAATTAGAATGATCTTAAACTACCATAAATGGTACTATGATTATTACATACATATATACCTGTATAAAAATTTTTGTATTTTTGATTCTTTTCTTGGAGTAGATCCTTAAACATGGGATTAAGGAGTCAAGGGGAAGAATATATTTCAAAGTTTAAAATACATTTTGCCAATTTGCTTTCTGTTAAGAGTGAGTTAAACACTACTAATGTAATTTGTTCTTTTCTTAGTGACTTCCAGCCTGTTTCTTATAGTCCAGAATTATTGCATGTTTTTAAAGATGTCTAATAGATTTCTAAAACTTTGTCATAATTCCAGAAACTCATTTCTTCTAGGTCTTCAGTAAGATGTTTCTTTTTCTTTATTCTATAGAATATCTTGATAAACCCTGTGCTACTTTTCTTGTCTTTGCTAGTATTTTAATATGGAGAAATCTCTCCAGGCCCAATATTTGCCAACAGACAGGTGTGTGGATTGCCCTTGGCTCCCACAATGTCCATCTGGTTGTTCATCACATTCTTTTCTTGGAACCATAGATATCAAGTCAATTTGCAACATTTATAACCCAGGTCCTAGGATCAAGCAAATATTCATCTTTGAAGCTATGCCATATGTGTGTAGAATTTTCTCTTGTCCTCACTGTTGGTCTTCAGGCCCTCTGAGCCAATGTAGCATACTGTATTCCTGGCATCTCCTTACCTTCATCCTTGGCTACAACTCTGCACATGGGACATATACCTTACAGAATGCAATGTGCAATTGCAAATACTTCTGTCCCCCATCTTTTCCTTCCTTCATTCACATTCATTCAACAAATAACTTATTGAGCTTCTTTCTACTCTGTGACAGCAACCAGTAAGACATAGACCAGAAGAGACAAAAGTCCCTGCCTTTGTGTAGCTAAAACAACAGTTTCAACTCCTACCTTTTACTACTGCCCTATGACACAGGCAGTACAAATTCCCTAAATTGGGGAAGATAGTGGGGCTAAGAACAAAGTATATTTCTGCTGTCTTGCAGGGAGTCAAGGATGTGATATTACATGATGTGGGGATAGGATGCTGGTTGCTTTTCACAAAATAGCACCAGAAGCCTTATGATTATTAAACACTCAGGATATTGTAACACTCACTTGCCTATTGTTTGGGGTTTTCAATGGTATTGGAATTGTTTGCCTTTTCTGGGCATTCAAAAGCATTTGAGTAGGAATTTAGCAGAGGCATCATTAGGGACTACTAACTGGAAACCATTTTAAACAGAAGTCACACAGGGCATTTAAAAACTATGACTTTTTCTATTTCCTTTTTCAAGGTAAACTTTGAGGTTATGGTTTTTGGAGAATTTTTTGTTGGCAACAAAAAAAAGACCACAAAGCTGTAGGAGTAAATGTGTTTTGTAAACCTATTGATGTATGTTGATAGTATAGTTTTGATTTTTCTGTTTTAATTAATATTTCTACCTCCAATCCTCAACACAAACGTTTGGCTAGGATTATTTTGTTTTGTTTTGTTTTATTTTGTTTCAGTCACTGAGCCAAATCCCTCGTCTGTGTAACTCAGTAGGACACCAAGGTGAAATGGAAATCTGGCCTATATTTATATCTTACAATGAACTTCTCATTGGGTTGTTCATTGTGTCCTATTACTTATAATACATTCTATAAAAATAAACAACATCATAATAATTTTTGGCTTCTTCCAAGAGTATTTGCAATAATAGGTGGGGCTTGGGGGGAGATAGTTGGAAGTGACACACATCAAATGGAAATAGGAAGGCAGACTGTTGCTGATCATCACATACAACACAGGCATCTCTAGGAGGCACTTGGTCACAAATACACCCCTCCTCCTAACATACATGCTTGTGAGTCCATACACACATGTGCATGTACACGTTCATACACACACACACACACACACACACACACACACATAGTTCAGCCATATTGAAATACTTCTATTTCCCCCAAACAGGCCACACTACCTCCTCCGTACAGGGCTTCTCTCTCTACCAGGACAGCCTTCTCTCATTACCTAGATGAGTACTATGTACCCTTCATGCCTTGGACTAAGAGTCAGTATTCCCTCTGAGAATGTTTGTCTCATCAGCAGCATCCTGCCCCCCAGGTAAAATAGGTTCTTCCCTGCTTTGTGCTCCCACTGCAATCACCAAGCTTCCCTTCCTGATAGACCATACCTCACAGAAGTAATTCATGGTTCACTTATTATCTGAATAACAGCTCTCCACCTTAGAGAGTGAGACCACTGAGGGCAATGTCTGAGTCTCTACCCTTTGTCTCCCAGCTCTGAGCATAACCTACACATGCAGTGGGCTTTCAGGGACTTTGGGGGCTTCCCAGCAATTATCCTAAAGTTCCCTAGCCCCTCAACATTCCAGCTCTGCCAGGTAATTCCATTCTTACCTCATCTCCTCCTCCTCCTTCAAGCCCATAGTGCCTCTTCCCCAGCTCTCTCTCTCAGCTGCTGATCTCTCCCTCATTCACTAAGAGAATAGAAGCAATCAAAAGATAGCTTCCACAAGTTCTCCATATACCTACCTCCGAGCATCAGTGTCCTTAAGTTCCACCTTCCATATATCATGAGGAACAAACTGATCTTACTTCAACTAAGGCCCAGCCTTCTATTCTTGTGGTAGTCGCATCTTCCCTCATTTATTGGAAGACATCACTCCAATTTTATCTCTCTTCTCTCTCATATCATCATTTTGTCCTCCTCACTGAACAGCTTTAAAACCTAGTTTAATTACTTTCATCTTTAAAAAATAAAAGTAAAAAACCTTCCTTGCTTGCACATCTCCCTCCAGGCATAGCCTCATTCCATGCTGTCCTTTAAGGCAAAACCTCTCCAAATAGTTTCAACTCACAGTGTCTACAACTCCTCTCCTTTCAATCTCTCTTGAACCTACTATGAAGATATAGTAGCTCCCATCATTTTGCCAAAAACTATTCTTATTAGTCTTGATGCCCCCCTCCATGTTGCTAAATGCAGTGGTCAAGCCTCATTTTTCATTTTTATTGGACTGTCAATGATATTTAATTCAACTGGCCCTCCATCTTACTTGAAACTTCAGTCTTCACTTGGAATCTAGGACACACTCCCTCTAATTTCCTTAATACCTTCCTGGCCAATACATGGCTAGTGTATGTCACTTTTTACTGCAGAAATAATAGGCCAAATATCTAAATGACTTGCAATCACAAAGATATGTTTCTTTTTAAATTATGTAAAGGGTAGGGGTCAGCTACAAAGTTGCTTGACTCTACTGGGCTCTCATCTGTGGCTCAGCTTGGTTCAACCCCACTTGGCTACAGGTTGGCTGGGGCTCTGCTGTCTGTTTTCTCATTCTAAGACCCAGAATAAGGGAGCAGCCCTACCTGGAACATGCTGTTCTCTTATAGCAAAGGAAAGGAACATGGACCTGAAACTCCCAAAGTTTCTAAAAACTTCTACTTGCTCATAGTATGTATCATTTTTAATCACATACCATTTGCGAAGGTAGATCTGTGAGTCCCATTTCCCATGAGAAAGGAATAACACAGAGAAGGTTTGCCCCTCATAAGCCTATGAGATGGAGTTCAGTGAGACCATTGGCAAGACTGACGTATAGCCCCAGAAGATTGAAAGACTCAAGTGGCAGACCTGGGTCTGAGAAATTCAGAAGCGAACGCCTGGAACAGAGTGGGATTCGTGGCTTGAGAAGTTGATACATTCCCACCAAAAACACACCTAAGGAGTATGTTTTTTTACTGATTGTGTGATGTAATAGAGAAAACCCATATGGAGTTGTCTCTTAGACCCTGCCCTGGAATGTCACCCAGAGAGGTGAGGAGGTCACAGCAGAAGAAAGCCAGATCTGTACAGTCAGATGTTTAGAGCCAAGGACAGAGTGGATTAAACATAGTCAATGTCAGGAACCCACAAATTAGAGGTCCCAGCAGTGGATGGGCCTCTGAAGAGCCCTCACAAATGCCTGCACTCATCAGCTTCCAGTATCTGCCATAACCAAAGGGAAACAATGCCATAGTCATGCCACACAAACATAGCCTTTCTTTCCCATTTGCTCCTCCTCCTTCTCCTGCTCCTTATCCTTGGAGAGAGAGACCAGTCTGCAAGTAGGAGTAGGGTGGGAAACAAGAGGGGGATAGAAAGAAAGTCTTGACTCTTGCAGCAGGCCCAAACTGGGGTTTCACGCTGAATGAAATTCACATTCTGGTATTATTCATGTAACTGAACATAGTTATTACTGAACTGAGACTACTTCTGTGATTTCAAGTGCTCAGAGGACTCTTTTGTAAGCTGTCTGAGATTAATAAAAAGTAACAGGAGTCTGTAGAAACACAGAGAGGTATGATAAAGTTCTTTTGTGCTCCATGAGCCACATTTACTCCAAAAGCTGTAGGCCTCCAGGCCAGGCCCTGGGCTGATTGCATCCTCTGCCTGGTTTCTGCATCCTAAGCAGTAGCATCACAGTTTTGTGGAAACTAGACAACTTCATTGGCATCCTTGACCATGAGAATCTGGGAGTTTACAAATGGTTGGCCTCACATTTGACCCTGTTCACATAAAGGAAATCTAGGCATCTGGCCAATTCAGGACTGAGGAATTTTGTGGCTGGGGTGTTGAGCTTCATTTCCTTTTTCATTTATAAACGCAGTTGGAACTGATTCCAAAGTGTTTTTAGGAAGTCAGTAAAAACATCTAGGCGTAACTACTACTGTTTTATGAAATTTCATCTATTGTTTTGACCTTGCCTGTGCTTAAATACGGAAATAAAAAGTTCAGTGCGGCTGTGGGGATGTAGAGGGGAGTTATGTCATTACAGCACCTACTTCAAGTTAGGAAACTCCAAGCCAGTGGTCCATTTCCTACTTTATTAAGCCAAGGAATGCTATCAAGTGTGTGACTAAGGGTAACATGACTCAGGTTAAGAACTGGGTCTATGGAATTTGTTTCCTGGCCAAGAGAACTACAATTTAATTGCTACTCAAGTTAAGTGGAAAATATATACTTTTGCCTTCATTAGAGCTATTGTTACTTAGAAAGACTTGTTGAGAACATAAGATCAAACTTAAACATGATAGCATGAATTCTACTTATTAGAAACTAAGAGAACCCGGTTTTACCCATGCTCCGTGTCTGACCTTGGACTTCACAGCTCAGTCCTTCTGCTTGAAAGAGAAACTACTGCTTAGTAATACTCCACAGCAGGCAAATAACAAATGCTCATCTACACACAGGTTTGACTAATGTGATTCCTCACCTGTGAAGTTACTTGTTTATTTAATTCTTCATTTCTTAAAATGGTACTATTCACAGAAAGCACCTCAGGGTACAAGTGGTACATTAAAACAGTGATTAAAATGGATAAAACATTACAAAGCAGCAATTAAAAGAGCAGCAAATGAGGTTACATCTTAAAATACTATTATGCTTAAAACCTTAAAACAATGCTCATCTATTTCATCAGCATAGCAGGTGCATGTGTAAGTAGTCCAGGAAACTCCGTGGCAGCTTTGAGAAATTCTAGATGGAAAGCATGATGTGACACAAATTATTCTAAACTTCGCCTCAAAAATATAATTTACAGCCTTCCCCACCTCTGCCCTACTCTGCTAACCTCTAGGGATGGCTTGTTGTATAGTATGCTTACCTGTGTCTGTTTAGCCAGAAAGGGTTACTGAGGATTCAAAAACCTCTTTCTTTCCCAGAGGTTGTAACTGGAGTTCTTAGTCACACTTTACATGGCTTAAATGGCCATCGATCATGTTGAAGTACTGGAAACAGTCAACAGATCATAACCTTGGAGAACATGCTTCCAACTGAAGTAGGAAAATCCTTGTCCTTCATCCCTGGCTTCAGCCAGACCAGGCCCACAGACCTACATAGTTTCTTTATACTCCACTTTGTACCCTCCCATCCTGCAGCAAACCTAAACAAGCCTCTGTTAGTCTCTCCTAACTGCCTCACCAGCCCTGTTTCATTTTATCATGTTAATAAAAATTAATTGAAACATGTGGCTTTTAAAAGTTCAGATTTATATGGGTAGAAAGCAGTTTACAAAAGCTGATAGCACTGGGTTTTAAGCATAGAGAGCTTGGTGAGCCTTCTGAACTGGGTAGCTGAAAATGTATTCTCTGTTTTATGAAATGGGGGCATGTATTTACTAAGGTTCTGCTCTGTAACAATATATTGAATTCTTTCAGAAAATATCCTTTAAGAAAGTAAGGGATGCCCATGTTGTTCTTTGTATGAAATTGTCCCTGTACATTCATTTTGATCAATATGTACACCTACATGTATGGGTCACCATCAGACTTACAGGGTAGAATTCTGTTGTGCCAGCACCTGCCTGTGAAGCCCTGGCTCACTCTCTGCCTTCTCACCCTCTCCCCCTTCAGCAAGGCCAGGCTGCTCAGGGCGCTCAACCCCCCAACACTTCATGTCCCAGTGCTTCTGCAACATGTCGTTTTTCCCACCAATAATGACCTCTCCTATTTTCATCCCAACTAGATTTATAGGGAGTTCAACATTTTGCTCTCTGTGCCTTGTCCAGGTATTCACCCTTCCTTACTGTAACCTACTTCTGTCTGGCTCCCCCTATTACCCTGTGAATTTGCAGAGGACAATATTTAATAGTGTCCCATTTGTCTCTGGTGATCTAACAAATAGTCTGACAATAGCATATAGTCAGGTTTAGGGGTTAAAGAGAATTGGTTCTGGATTTAAAACTAGATTTGAATCCTAGATCTACCACTTCCTATGTGTCACTTAAGTCTCAATTACCCCATCTGTAAAAAGGAGATAATATAGTACTTACCTTAGACAATCATTCATTTATGCAACAAATACTTATGGATTGCCTACTATGGTTAAGTATTTCTCTAGGGTCTGGGGATAGAGCAAAGAGGAGAAAAGACTAAGATCCTACTTTCCTGGAGCTTATAATGTAGGAAGAGTGACAGGAAGAAAACAAGTATCTATGATCTTATATGGTGATGATCCTAAATAAGAGTTGGAATAAAACATAAAGCAGAGCAAAGGGGCACTATGGGGTCAGAGGTCGCTATTGTAGAAAGGAAAATCTTTTGAAAAAGTAACTTTTGATCAGCCTGAATGGTGTTAGTGAAGAAGGTTCTGAGCAGAAGGAATAGTGACCAAAAAGGTCTTCAAGGAACATGAGGAAGTCCATATTTCATGTGGAGGTAGAAATGTGCAGTCATAGGAAGGATAGGCAGGGGGTTGGGTAGCCATGACAAGGAGTCAGATTTATCATGAGGGTGATGGCAAACCATTGAAAAATTTTGAGCAAGGGAATGACAAGTGACATGATTCAAAAAAAGAATGGATGGATGGATGGATGGATGGATGGATGGATGGATGGATGGATAAATAGATGACCTGCTGCCTAGAGGATATTTTAAAGAACACTTTACATATAGCTAAATGGAGAGTATAGGGCCAAGGTAAGGAATTCTGGGGAAAGGACCTACAAAGGAGCTGGCATAGAAAAAACTTTTTTTCTGCATAGGCCATCTTGGACACACAAAGCCCACTTCAATATAACTTTTTACATTGAAAGATGACAAGGTTTTCTTTTAAAAAAAAAACATACAGATATTGGTTCACATGAAATTAGCAATTGTAGTCTTGGGTTGTCCTAAATGCTTGAGAGATACACCTTTTTACCTGCCAGGATGCCTTTGACTAACTTGTGGGTTCTTTAGGAAAGTTAGAGAAGCCAATGGCTACAAGAAAGTGGTTGTGAGTATATGCTAAAGTATCTGACACAGTAGGAATGGACACATAGTTTGATGTTAAAATTTTTTATCCAAGGTTTTCTATGAGACTCTCATCTTATTTACAAATACACCTTTCAACTTCCCTAGCATAGCTCCATAAGTTTTCACATGGACTGAAATACTCTTTCAAGCTCCAAAGAGCACCTATTAAACAGATATTCTACCACAGAGTAGAGAAACAGGTTGGGAGAAAAATTGAGAGGGAGTCTAGTATATCCCATTTACTCATGAATACAGATGAGATTATCACTTACTGTTTACCACTGGGGCAAACAGAAAGTAGATCCTGGAGAAAATGAGACTTAGCATATGTGAGTTTTGATGGAAGGGAGGGAATAGAAAAATGAGAAAGACAAAAAGAAAACACTGTGTGAGCAAGAATATCTATGTCAGGAGAGTAAGATCTTGGAGAAGGGTGAGCCTGTCTGGAAAGGTACAACACAAGAATGGACAGACTTCTGACAGCACAGTATGGAGGCTATCCCAATTTAGTAAATTGAATCCCCAAGAACAACACCTTTAAATCTGCATTTCTAGACCAAGCTCTAAAAAATAGCAACTCAAAAAAGTTATGCCAGGCATAGGGTGCCTGGATGGCTCAGTCGGTTCAGTGTCCGACTCTCGGTTTCGGCTCAGGTCATGATCTCATGATTGTGAGTTTGAGCCCCACATAAGGCTCTGCTCAGACAGTGTGGAGCCTGCTTGGGATTCTCTCTCTCTTTCTTGCTGCCCCTCCCTGCCCTCCCTCTCTGTCTCTCAAAATAAATAAACTTAAAAAAAAAAAGTTATTCCAGGCTTGTTTGAAAGCTTCTTCTATATGAACATATTTAAACAGCTTCAATTTTGCCATCCAAAATCCTCTGGGGGTTGCATTGTTCAAGTGGTTTTCCACTGCAAAGCCCCCTAGATTTTCACCTCAAAGAGAAAACATCACGATGTTCAGTAAAGACCCTGCCTTGAAAAGTAAAACATTGCTAAGGCCCTCAGAGAACTCCTCCAGGTTCCTATGGCTCATTCCATAAATATCTTCATGTACCCAATGGGGTGTGTTCCCACTCTGCTAACAATAAACAATGAGGAAAACTCCCAGAATTCAAGCAGCATGAGCATAGTGGCAATTAAAGAAATCATTAGAATGCTTAAAGGCCCTTTTGATTTTCTACAGGAAACATTATGAAATTCCGTGTTTTCAGAGCTTGTAAAATCCTGAGGTGGGTCTCCCCTGCAGAGGAAAGTGGCAAAAGAAAGTCAGATATATTCTTGGCTGTCATCAGCATGTGTTCCCCTTGTTCCCTGCACCATTCACTCCATCTTAACCGTCCCTTTCCTGCTGTAAACACAGTTTGAATGTGGTTTAAGTGAGCATGAAGACAATGCAACTTGCCTTGGCTAATTCTGCTGCCCTGGAAAGCCCACAATGTCAGGGGCACACTGAATTTGGCACCCGGGTAGCCTCTGAACTCCTTATCCTATAGAGCCATTGTGGGCTTAACTTTTTTCCTAAGTTTATTTATTTATTTACTCATTTAAGAGAGAGAGAGAGAGAGAGACAGAGAGAGAGAGAGAGAGAGAGAGAGAGAGAGAGAATACTAAGCAGGCTTCACACTGTCAGCACAGAGCCTGATGTGGGGCTCAAACTCACAACTGTGAGATCATGACCTGAGCTGAAACCAAGAGTTGGATGCTTAACTGACTAAGCCACCCAGGCATCCCTAAAACCCAGACTTAGGTGCCAGAGCTTTAGGAAAGTCATCTCTGCCTCCAGCATCACCAGCTTCAGTTTTGTGCTGTGCTTGTGGCCACGTTTCACCAAACTGCCTCCACTCCACCTACCAGGGCCATAATAGACCACTCAACCTCCTCTCAGAGCCCAAGTCTCTGTGTTCTCTGCCCCACACTTTCTTTTCATTCACCTTGTATTTATTGGGTGCTCTGGGGAAGGGGTGAGGGACACAGAGAAAAATGACATGATTCCAAAATTTGGCCCTTCACTAGGGGACAGAGTGAAAGCTTACATGACTCCACCAGTCAGGGTGTGACAGGTAACCCACTGTGAGGTCCCTCCAGCCTTTGCCTCTGAAACTCCCATGGCTCAGGCTGCCTTTCTTGCCCCAGATCTCCTTCCTACTCATCTTCCACCTGGTGCTCAGTCATGGCTCCTTCTCCTCTATGAACATTTCCTGATCCCACAGACAAATGACCCCTTGCTCCCTGTGCCCCCACTGGACTCTGGAAGGGTAGCAGTCTTAGCAGAAAACAGCTGGAGGTTGTGTCTAGCTAGGAAGGTGGGTTCAGAGGCCCGCCAACTGGAATACTAATCTGGATCTCCTTAGCTGTGTGACTTGAGGCAAGTTGTTTTGCCTTTCTGCGTCTCTGTTTCATCATCTGCAGAATGGGGACAATAGCGCTTACCACATGGGGTTATTGTGGGAAACTAGTAGAAAAGGTGTAGGAAGATGCCTAACGTGATCGGTCCCTATAATTGTTGTGTGTTGTTACTGCTGTTAGGCTGTGTGATTCCCCAGAGAGACACTGCTCATTTATCGTTATATCCCCAACCCTTGTAGCTATGGGAAGTACAGAGTGGGCAATCACACAGTTTCATGCTATATAAATCCAGCAGTTGCATAAATGAGTTAATCAAAAAATGAATGCACTTTAATAAGGACATAGGAAGCAGCCTCTTATTACAGCAAAAGCCCTGGGCAGACCAGGGAGCCTGAGTTCAGCAGCTTGGTCCACCGGACTGTTCTTTTGTACAACTCTCTCCACTTGCACATGCACATGCACGCACACCAGGGGCTACTCTGTAGAGCCCATTTCTACCCTGCTCCTTAAACACAGAGCTCTGGGCACTGCCAGCTTTCCCACAAATCTCTGCTTGAAGAGGGAGCGAAGAGTTGTTGCTCAGAAGTCACCCCTTTGGGGAGACCCAGATTCTCCACCCCTCCCCCTTCCCCAGCTCACATGAGACAAGCTCTAGAATGAATTACCGCCTACGATTGATCCATGCTAGTTATAAACTGTTATGAACCTGGTTAATTGTTTTGCCTGTATAAGCACATTTTGCTTCATCCATTTGTCAAGCTGAAGGAAGGTTGTTTTATAAAAGGGGATTTAATTAAATGTTTTGTCCCAGCCTGGCCTTTCCTTTCTGCATCTGCATTATGCTCGTGTCATATTTTCCCTGGAGGGCAGGAAAACAATTTAGTGAAAATGAAGGATCCATTGATTTACTATTGAAAAAGGAAATGCCAAGCTAACAACTCCCCTCTATAATTCCTTAGTGACCATAAGAGAGAACTCAGCCATTTAACTTAAAGACACTGTGTTTTCTGGTGCACCTGGCTCTTTATATCTTTCTTTACCATTCATGCTGTTATGTTTATAGCTTTGCTCTTGATTGCAATTATTTCATGAATGCTCTTAAGAGCTATTTTTTTTCCCTGAACAGAATAGATGTTTCTGGTAAGTAAAGTCCTTTAATTGTTTCTACCTCCATTTGAGGAAATGGGAGTGGGGAATCTTCCTTTCCCCAAGACCCTGTCAGTGGGATCACAACATGACTCCCATCATTTAACCAGGGATTTCCCCTGCTTATAGAATTTAACTTGACCTACTTTTCTGCCTACTGAGCTGCCTCAGGCCTCAAATGTTCTTCTAGTAGAGATCAGCTGTTTTCTGGGTTAAGTCTTAGATCTTGAACTCAATACAGTGTCCCAGTGCCTCAAAGGAAGCAGGATGCTTTAACAGTCTGAGGGAGCTGGATATGAGAGGGCTCTTACCGGGGGTCCCTTTCCTCCAACCACCCTGTATCCCCTGATCACCGTTCTGGAATCTGGGATGAGGCCACGGACCAGAGTGGTTCTGGGAGAGACTGTTTCATTCTGAGGGGCGGAGACTCACTAGTGACTGTAGAAAGGAATGTGGGCCGAAGAATCAGGAAAATATGATATGCTGCAAGGATCAGTGTGTCTCTGGGCAAATTGTGTCATGTCTGGTGGTGTCAGTGTCCCTTCCAGTGCTAATGGTCTATGATTCTTTTATTCAAGATGTGTTGAGCAGCTGCTAAGTGGAAGACACTGTGGATGGAGCAATAGTGGGGAACCAGGGCAGACCTAATCCTGCCATCGTGGACTTCATGGGTCTAGTGGGAGGAACAGCCAAATCAATTGTGAGATGATAATATACTGGCAAGAGCTATACACAAATGGTACATAGTACCTTGAGACATAACAGGGAGATCTAGCGCCAACTCTCCAATGGCTATGTAAAATCCAGGGAATAGGAGAAAGCTTTTAGAAGGGAGTAATGTGGGGCGCCTGGGTGGCTCAGTCGGTTAAGCGTCCGGCTTTGGCTCAGGTCACGATCTCACGGTTCGTGGTTTCAAGCCTTGTGTCAGGCTCTTTGCTGACTGCTAGCTCAGAGCCTGGAGCCTGTTTTAGATTCTGTGTCTTCCTCTCTCTCTGCCCCTCCCCTATTCATGCTGTCTCTCTCTGTCTCTCAAAAATAAATTTAAAAAAAAAACAGAAAAAAAATTTTAGAAGGGAGTGATGTTTAAGTGTTCTCATTAAAGGTGTGTTAACTAAAAGGAAGATGGCCCTCCAGGCAGACTCCCTCCAGATAGAGAACCAGTGCTCACACAGACATGGTCAGCACATCTTAGCTGAGGATACTCATCTCTGTGATGAGCATTTGCCTTCGCTCTCATTAATCCATTAGGAAACACACCAGCTGACCTCTGGATTAGAACTGGTCAGCCAGAATGCATTTATACCTAATTAGCCACAAATTACAGTTCATGAAAAGGAAATGTCTTATTTTGCTGCATTAGACCAAGAACCAGGGCAGCTTTACTTTTACTGTTTCCTCTTCCATCTGCACCATGAAGAAAGCAAAGGAGAGGAGAGGACTTTGCTTCTGCTTGTGATTTTCACAAATCATCTGACCAAAGTAAAATTGGAACAGGAGTAACTCACCTATCATTTGCTGATGGACTGAACAAGACCTAGCTGAGGCTGTTTTGCATTTATAGGACTTTCACCTGAAGGCCTCGAAATGTTTTTTGAGCAAAGACGGGCAACAGGGCCTCATGCTAATACTAAGTGCTCTCATAGCCAGGCCACGCTTTGGCTCATTAGCCAGCTGGAGTGAGGGAGGGGCATTCTGGGAAAGGCAGCGGGGCACTGAGCCTGACGGCAGGGTTCCCACCACAGACAGAAGCCTCAGGTAGGCTGGAACCCGCCTCTCCCCATGCCAGCGGCAGGCTCCACGGTTCTGGTGTTTGGAGAGGTACTGTAAGGGCTGACTGACAGGAATTTAGAACAAGAGAAGGGCAGAGAGAGAGACTGCAGGTGAACAGGAAAGTCCTGTCCTGAGGAGGAGGGCAAGTACATGTGGTTTGGGATTTGGGGGCTGGTTAGTTAGAGATAAAAGCTGGTACAGGGCGCCTGGGTGGCTCAGTCACTTAAGCATCAGACTTCGGCTCAGGTCATGAGCTCAACCGTTCATGGGTTTGAAGCCCCACATCGGGCTCTGTGCTGACAGCTCAGAGCCTGGAGCCTGCTTTGGATTCTGTGTCTCCCTCTCTCTCTGCCCCTCCCCCACTTATGCTCTGTCTCCCTCTCATAATTAAATATATTTGGTGTATAATTGTATTTACCCTCAGTATCTATTAGTGGTTTGAGAGAAGCAGAAAGCAGTATTCTCATGTATCATTTTGGACTGAGTGACATTCAAGTGGGGAACCTTTGGGAAAGATCTAAAATGGGGCTTCCTGTCCCCCCTCAAATTCTTCCCCTCTAACAAGCTGCTCTGGACACCTGTCCCAGACTTACGTGGCCCTGGTCTTCTCATTCCAAAGCCTCATATCTTCTGAAAAGCTTTATTTCATTGATTCATTTCTTCAAGATAATTTAGTGAAAGTCTAATATACCAGGCAATTGTTAGACTCAAGGCAAAGACCTCCTCCCTTGCTCTAACTTCTGAATTTTCCAAATATATTGTAGGCTGCAAATGTTTTTAGACAATAGAGTTTTCTATGCAATTATATTTAGAAGTGGAAATATATAAGCTAAGCCTCATTAATACTACTAGAGAAACAAGGGCACATGGGCAGCTCAGTCTGTTAAACATCTGGCTCTTGATTTTGGCCTCAGGTCATGATCTCAGGATTCATGGGGTGGAGTCCTGGGTCTGGCTCCACAATGACAGTGCCAGAGCCTGCTTGGGATTCTCTCTCTCTCTCTCTCTCTCTCTCTCTCTCAAAAATAAATATTGTTAAAAATAGAATTAGGGAAACAAATTATTATTACTTTAAGAAGTTTTCTCAAAATTTTTACTTTAAAACCTTAACGTTGCTATCTTCTTCACCAAGAAAACACAAGACTATTGGACTCAAGCTCTCTCACTATCTACAAAAGCCTTTTCTCCAACTCAGAGAAGTAAGATGCATTGGATTTATAAGGGGAAAACAAAAAACTTCTTTAAAAAGCAAAGACTGGGGTACCTGGGTGACTCACTCAGTTAAGCCTCCAACTTCAGCTCAGGTCATGGTCTCACGTTCATGGGTTTGAGCCCCACATCAGGCTCTATGCTGACAGCTCACAGCCTGGAGCCTGCTTCAGATTCTGTGTCCCCTCCCTCCCTCTCTCCCTCCTTCTCTCTCTCTCTCTCTCTCTCTCTCTCTCTCTCTGCCTCTCTGCTCTCTGCCCCTCCCCCTCTCATGCTCTGTCTCTGTCTCAAAAATAAATAAAACATTTTTTTAAAAATTTTTAAAAAGCAAAGACTTATCAGTCATGCATTCTCTCCTCAAAATGCTTACAAGAAAATCAAATAGAGAAAAGACATCCAAAAGTAGAAGTTTTTGTAATACAAAATATATTACTAAGTATAAGACAAGATTAAGGGGAATCAATGTTTTAAAGGGGTCCAAGGGATGCCAGGAGAAGGGGTTTACTCTAGCTGAAGGATGGGAAAGCTTGATAACAGGCACAGGAGCCATGCCTAAAAAACAAAAACAAAAACAGGGGTCCAGAGTAGTAGCAGAGAGATCAGAAGGGGCTCATGGGACGGGCCACATGAGCTTGATTCGGATGAAGCCCAAGGGCATGAAGAAATGGGAGGGCTAAATGTAGAGAGGTCATGGAGGATGCCAGGGATGAAGCTGAGGGATTTGATCCTGTGGGGAGGGCCACTGAGACTGTAGGAGCCTCATCTGAGTCAAACTGGCCCTGCAGCAGAGGTAATGGATAGAAGAGGGGAAGATAGAAATTGATGGGACTGAATCCAGGTGAAATAAGAGGAGCACCTGACCCAGGGCAAGAGCCATGGGGATGGGGAGACAGGGCAGACACAGGAAGCATTTCAGAGGGAAAATCAGCAGTTTCTGGAGAAATAAGCACTAGAGAGGATTTTTCTTTTGACATGTGCCCTCAAACTGGACAGGGCCAGCAAAAAGAGGTTAAGGTGGTTAGTAGTTACAATAGAACACTGGAAAGGAAAATTACAGCACAATACAGAGGCTGGAAAGGAAAATTACAGGATTTTCTTTCATGAATACATCTTCAGCTCAGAAGAGCTGCAGGAGATGTCAGCATACAGGAAACTAAATATGAGATTTCCAGATAAGCAAAAAAGATAACACATGAGGCCTCTTATTCTATTTCCTTTCTTCCTTTCCTTTCCTTTTCTTAAAGTCATCAGTCGCTAAAATTTATGAAGCAGTTACACTGTGTAAGAAACCAGAGAAACACAGTTCAGTACCTAATCCCTGTCTTCAAAGGACTCTCAAAGTATTTGTGGAGATAGAACTGCATCCACATATATATGGCATCATATACCATAATTCACAATGAAGGCTACCTTGAAAAAGGTGCTGGGACTTGAAGTGAATTTGAATTATTGCTTAAATTAGGGGAAATGTTGTGGCGGGGGGAGGAAGGTTGATATTATAGTATCATGCTTTTATGTGCCATATACTTGACTTCTTATCATGTTTTTGTGCCCATTTTAAAGAAAAAATGAAGCCAAGAGAGGTTAAGTGACTTGTTCAAAGTCACACAGCCAGTTAGTGGTAGAGCTAGGAGAGCCTAACTCAAAGGTCATCTGCAGCGCATCACAGTCTAGTGGAATAGCAGGTAGAAAGGCATCTTAGAGGAAAACTTGACTGCATAGATATGGAAGATGTAGACTGTTGAAACTAAAGGTTTGATATGTTCTTCCCACTTTATTTTACTTTCCAGTTGATTTTAACAAAAGTTTCCAAGCGATTCCTTCTGCTCCCAAGAATCTGCACATTTCCTCCAGATTGGGTACAGGGGAGGACAAGATAGAAACACAACAGTAAATAGAATATAGATTCTTTTGCTTTCTAGAGTGTGTTTGAGAGTCAAACAGGTTTATCCCTTGTAATGTTCTTTATGCCTGCCTCCTGAGGTTTATAGGGTTAAGAGACACCCAACCTTTTATAATATCAGCAGATCTCGATTAATCTGGCAAATGCCATAAATCAAGGGAGAGTGTGAAATTGGACACTAAATGTATTGGACGTTATTATAAAGAGAGAAATTGGATAATTTCTACTCATTTCTATCTGAAAATGAAAAACCGTCAGGGTAATGAATCTCCTTGATCTGCTAAAATGCCTATCAGTTATGAAGTATTTTCCTATCAAAGGAGTAAGGAGAGTTGAAACACATAATAAAAATTCACCTCAATATTTTTGAATAAATAAATCTCCATGCTGCCTGTGGAAGACTTCTCAAAACATCCAAGTGACCATCCCTTAAACAAAAAGCCAAAAAAGTTAAAATCAAGAGGAGCCCTTTTTCTCCTAACACATTTGAGTAAAGGGAAGAAACCTCTGTAGCTACTACATCAACATTTTTACATAAAATCAAGAGCAAACTTAACAAGTTTAAATCTTATCAAATCCATTGAGATTTGCCTGAATAGGAATTCTGGCTTAAGCACTGTATTTAATTGGGGTTTTTTGGGGGTGTTTTTTGTTTTGTTTTGTTTTTTTACTATTTATGTTTGAGAGAGAGAGAGAGACAGAGCATGAGTGGGGGAGGGGCATAAAGAAAGAGACACAGAATCTGAAGCAGCTCCAGGCTTTGAGCTGTCAGCACAGATCTCAACATGGGTCTCAAACCCATGAGCAGTGAGATCATAACCTGAGCCAAAGTCAGATGCTTAACTGACTGAGCCGCCCAGGTGCCTCCAAGGGCTGTATTTAAATTATCCCTTTTGTTGTTAGGTTCAAAGGAAGTTACTAGACCCATAACTTCATATCCAGGAGAGTTGGTTGCTATTGTTGGTCCAGTCAGATCATGTCTTGGATTCTGATTCCTCAGCCATAGTGTAAAAAAAAAAAAAAAAAAGTGAGAAGTGCCTTCGCTTGAGATACAGTGTGGGCAAGATCAGCCTGCTGGCCTCCATTCCGAGGGGAAGAGAACCCTTTAAATACTGATTCCTGGGCAGCCAGCTTCCTTAACATCTTTCTTTATAAAGTTCTCCAAAATCTGGATGAAATATAGCTGTGGCTATAATCAAGTAGCCCTCCAGAAATCAGTGTTTAAATTCTCATTTTTCCTTTATATGCTAAATCCCTCTGCTTCTTAATAAGACTAGTCTAGGTGGGCTAACTGCAGACCCTCAGGGGCCAGGACAGTATCTCTTTCCCACCACGTCTCCAGAAGCTGAAAGGGTTTGGTCCTGAGTGCCGTGGTGATCTTACATGAATCTGTTTTTTTCATACACTCAACAAATATTTCTGTGTCAAGCACTATTCTAGGCATTTAAAATAGTTAACAAAAAGACAAAAATTCCTGCCCTCAAGGAGTTTGTATTCTGGCAAGAGGTAATAAACCATAAGCAATGAACATAATAAATAGGTAAATAATTTGGTGTATTAGAAGGTTGCCAGAGTCCAGCTCCAGCAGGTCTAGGGTTCCCCTGAAGGATGACAGTGTAGGTGAGAGAGAGTGAGAGAGCCTTGAGTTTCATTCTGATCACCAGACGGGCACCCCTGCCCACCTGGCAGGCATCTCTACCATTCTGGCCAGCATCTCTGCCCTGTCTGGTTCTCAAGCTTTATTTATGGCAAAAGGTACAAAGACCAGAAAGAGCAGTAAATGATTTCTCATAGATAAGTTTTACAATTTTCCAGGTCATGGGTTCTGCAGAAGTTACAATTCTAGTAGTAATGATTGTCATAAAAAACTTAGCTACCGGCACTCATGTTGTCATAGGTATTTTTTTTTTTTTTTTTACAAAACCTGGGGTCTAGCCTTAAGGAAGTGACCTTTAACCAAAAGGCAAACAGCATTGTTTAGTAAAGGTCAGTTTTTTATGAGTAAGGGTCCTTAGACTGTTTATAACTCCATGAGAAAGTTCCCAGAAAAACAGGTTCTCAGGAGACATAATTCCTGCTCTCACAGCCCCAAAGATGATTGATACGTTTTGTTGCAATAGTGACTTTCACAAAGGCATTCAGGCCCAGAAGGTAGTCAGTTATCAGTTAATTGCTTAGGGAAAACTATATGTTGCATTAGAGTGTATCTAGTTTACTCATCTTTTCCCTGACCAGGTGCAATCATGCCTCAGGGACAGGGCAGGGGGACAGGCCACCCCTGACACTAATCAACAAAGCACTCTGAGGTTTGCTGCCCAAGCAGAAATGAAAAGTTTTAAGAGGGTAGATTTTGGGATCTGTCTGGGGGCAAGAGATCATGCAAACTTGCCGTACCCTCACCAGGAATTTTGACTCTACCGGTGAGTTCAAACAGCTCCCAACAGAAGGTGGTAAGTGCTATAGAAAAATTAGAGTGGAGTAAGGGAGGAGTGGAGGCCTGGGTATAGAGAACCAGGCTGGGTTGCAGCTGGAATTGGGATTGTCCAGGGAAGCCTAATAAGAAGGGATCTCTTAAGCAAAGACTTGAAAGTGGCGAAGGAGGAAAAGCATCTTAGCAGAGGGAACAGCTTATGCAAAAACCAGAAGATGAGAGTGTGCCTGGCACACTGGAGGAACATAAAGTGGGCCAATGTGGCCAAAGAGCTGGGGAGTAGGAGACTGGTAAGATCAGAGGCTGGAGAAATAATGGGGGCAGAAGGATCATACAGGCCCTTAGAGGCCACTGTAAGGATTTCACCTTTTACTTTGAAAAAAATGAGGAGATAGTGGGCAGTAGACAGTTTTGCAAAGAGAAGGGTTGGGGTCTGACCCGTGTTTTAAAGGAGCCCCTCCATCTGCTGTTTGAGAATACGCTGTAGGAGGGAAAGATGGAGGCTGGGAATCAAGTTAGGAGACAACCGAAAGAATCTGAGCAAATCAAGGAATAATACATGGTTTTACATGCTGTCATTGGTGGTGTGTACAAGGCAGTGGTGTGTACAAGGGTACAAATGCACAAGGCAGAGTGTGCATGCAGTTCTCCCAGGGGAGACTTCTCAGAGCTGCAACTTTTGAATTATAGAAAAGTAGTTTGGAGAAGGGAGGAAGGTGGCAGGAGGTAAGACAGGAGAGGTTTTGTGGCATCAGATTGTGAAAGGCTTTGAATCTCTGAATTGTTGCTTGTTATGAAACCAGGAAAATACTCAACATACGTACAAACAAATAGGCCATACAGCTTAAACAAATAGGGCCTTATTTGTTTCACACATTAAGATATGTCCAGAACAAGTACAGAAAATCAATGACAAGGGTAACAGGCTCTTTCCCTTGTCCTTGTTGTGTTAGTTTGTCATGGTCATAAGAGTCTGGCACAGATCCGTGTTTCAGGAAGAAGAAGAAGGAAGAGAGCATGCATAAGCCACAAATCTGTCACCGTTTTATTTACCCAGGAAAGCAAATCTCCTAAAAACTCTACCCAACCAATTTCTACCTCCTTATCTTTGGCCCACTTGGGTCACATGATTATCCCGACCTGAAAGATGGCTGGACAGAAGCGCTGGTTGACGAGGTACATCAGTGACTGACAGTGCTGCCCTGGTTCTTAACGCGGCTGATGCAAGTAAACAAGATGCTTTCCCAGAAGGCCACATGCACTTGCATGGCCTTAACACCTCTTGGAGCTAGGTTCTAGCTCGGCCGTGGTTGGGCTCCCTTCACAAGGGCCCTGAGTGGGCCAGCTGGGGCGCCTGTATCCTGTCTTTTCTCCATGTCTTCCAGTATCACTGATTCAACAGTGGGGTTGGCCCCTGTGCCACCTTTGGAATCTGCCTCTGTGGAGAAAAAACAAGGACCCTACAGGACACTCAGCATTTCCCTGAGGCTGCAGGGTTCGCTTCTGTTTTGTGTTTCTGCCTGTCAGCCTAAATGATAAAGGATGAAGGCACAGGTGTCGGGGACACCCATGGCTGTGTGTAATTGAGCCACACTGTGAGTCAGCAAAGCTTGATTTTGGTGGCTTCAATCTGCTCTCCTTCACCCGAGGTACATACTCCCATCTCATCACCCTCTTTCTAAATCCATTCTCCAAAAGGCTCTGATAAAGTCATTAGCCCTGAAGAGAAAATGACTCATAAGACTGGAAATGCCCCCTCCCCTAGGTGTGTCCTCGTTTTAACAGCACCAAGGTCCCATGGCTCAGGCCTAGGTGTGGCATGAGAGTACCCAGTGTCTATGTCTACCTCTGCCTCTCACCCCCTCATGTATCAGCACATCTTCGGGCTTTAATTTCCTCATCTGTAAAGTAACAGATTTTGAAGAGATGACCTCCAAGGTTTATACATCCTGGTATGAACATAGGACATTCTGGGACTCTGGCCTTGGCTGGCCTTTAGCTGCCATCATGGGTGTAATTGAAACAGAGGCTTTGTCCTACACACTCAGGGATGACCAGGATGCCATGCACTCCACCTCTCCCTCTGCAGACGCCATCTCCTTCCAGGTGTCACATCCTTCCTCCCAGACCTCTGCCTGACTAAAAGTGGGTGTCTGGGTTTGGACAGCCATGGAGAGGATCTGCCTGTGGGTGTCCTTCACTAGGCCATCAGCTTATTGAGGGCAGGGACGTGTCTGGGTCACCATGGTACTTCAGGCATCCAGGACAGTGATGGCACATGGGAGGCAGTCAAGAAATGTTTGTAAAGGTGAAGTGCTCTTACTGTGTTTAGAATGGTATCAGGGGGAGACTTCTGTCTCCTCTCCTCTCCTTGCAAACAGACTCAGTGGGGCTTTGCCTTCTATCTTCACCTGCATTCTCCCCTCCTCTCTGCCTCATACAAGGCAAAGGCTTTACACACAGCCATATTCTGAGTCCCAAGTTGGGCCCCTTACCTCAAATATCATCCAAACATCTTCACAGCCTACAACATAACTGCCTAAGTTACCATTTGATTCAGTTTCCTAGTTTAAAGGTATTACTGCTTCAAATGTCCCATTACTAATAACAATAAATACTTGTAACTCCTTTTCAAGTTTTCCAAGTCCTCTCATTTATTCTACCCCAGCTCTCCTGGGAGAGGTAGTTTCTCAAGCCGATATCAAGCTGTGGCTTCTAAGAGATGAGCTGACAGCCAGCTAAGAGACCCTGGGGGGAAGGAGCCGCAGGAGACATGCCTGAGAGAAATATCAGCATTAAGTGCCAGCAGCCAGGCAGGGAACAAGGATAAAAGATGAAATCTCAGAAGCCAAGACACATTTCACTGTTGCAGTGTTGCCTTGTGCTGGGCTCAGTTGTAATAACTACATCTAAGCCCTAAGTTTTCTGAAACCAGCATTTTCTACCCACCCCTCACTCCACCCCATTCCCTTTTCATCACATAGCACCTGTCTTTGTTCAGCTACTTGACTTCCTATCGTAAGTTGCCTCTAACCCTATTTTCTAAGAGGATAGTGTACAGGTAAAAAGTACCTTACTTGTTAAAGACCCTTTACTCCTCTACACAAGATGCCCTGATGCAACAGGAAGAAGATCCAAGGATAGCTTTTTTGTTTTATTTTAAAGGGTTTACTTTATTTTTTAAGTTTATTTTTTCTTTAATAATCTCTACAGCCAAACATGACCCCAAGATTAAGAGTTATATGCTCTTCCAACTGAGCCTACCAGAAGCCCTCTAAGAATAATTTTAAACACCTAAAAAGTAGCCTAAATAGCTGAATAATAATAACAAATAAAAATAATAATAGTTTTAATTATGTGGCACAATATGGCAGTTTATTTTCTTAGATTTAGCATCTAAGGCCACATCGGGAGGTATAGGCAACTTCAATAATCTGTTATGTGCATGAATGTGTTACACATTCATAAGTTTTGCCATTATTTCCATGGATATTTTCTGGGCATTTAACCCATTTCATGCCATAGCCTGGCACAGAGTAAGCAAATGGAACATTCACTAGGAATCTCATCAGCATTGATTGTCAATCAGGATATGAAGAAATTGCTTTTCAAACCTCTTTAATTCATTTCTATCAATTTTTTTTAAATCAAAAATTGGCTTGACCTTGATTAAAAGTCATTGTGTTTTGTAGATACTAGTAGACTATAGTGGCTAAAAGCATGGGCTCTGGGGCCAGCTGCCTGGATTTGAATTCCCGCACCATCACTTTCTGTAGCCATGGCCTAATTACTCAGTCTCTTGGCTGAGTTAAATGAGTTAATATGTGGACAGCATAGACCGTACTTAAAACAGTGCCTACCATATAATAAGTACCTTACGAATGTTAGCTCTTATTACTATGAACTAGTCATCTATGGTTAAAGCTTAATAATTTCCATCTCTAGTGCCCTTTTCCAACAAGGCATTGCTTATTATCTAAATTATTAGCTTCCTTCAAATAGGTTGTCCACATAAGGTGATCATAAAAGCTGACCTTGAGTGAAAACAGTTTATGTGTATTGCACGTCTGTGTGTTTGCAAAATATTAAGAATATGAGCCTACCCTGTGATAGAATAATTTATTTAGGAGTGAATAAGAGCAGAAAAAGTGGTTGGAATGGGGGGTATGCAGGGAAATTGCTGCCACGTTTCCCAGAACTGGAGAGTCAAACTCTTGAGCAGGTTATTTTAAGAAAGGAAACTGATAGGTTTCCACAAGATGCTTCTTATAAACCCAGATCAGCTTGGAAATTGCCAAGCTTCATTGGGAGGGCCCAAAATGGTTGCACACTAGTGACTAAATATAAAAGGGTTGATTAAAATACTTTTTTTTAGTAGTTCATATCCTTGAAAGTAAAGTCTCTGCTACAACCTGAGCCAGTAATAGTCAGTAAACAGCTAATTACATTATAACATGTGTTTTTTAATTGTTAATTATAATAAAAGAAGCAACAACCCAACAATAATTTGCCAGTCCGTACATCTGTGAAGTTTAAATGGGAAAATTGCCTCTTGTCTCAGCAAGGATGTAATTGATTCTTGGGCACTTAACAATATAATACCCGTGGCTGCCTGTTCTTTCTTCCTTCAAAGCGCTGACACCATTATGTCACTGATATAGATGAAATCTTAAAGGTGCATCAAAAATTCTCTGCTTTTTGCAGGTGGAAAAAAAAGTGTGGCTTTTCATTAGGACCAGGGGCATATTCAAGTGGGCATTCCAGGGTCAAGGTTGGAGTTCAGCCCCAATGGAGTTTTTCACCTATTTCTGTGGAGTGGGGTAGAGCCCATCTTGTCGTATCAGCGGTGGTCATTTTGAACCTCTAAAGTATTTTAAAGTAACATTTTGAAAGACTACTAAATGAGAAAGCAGAGAGGCTTTGTCAGAGCCATCTGTTCTCGTGTCAACCGAAGCTGACGGGAAAGGAACTCAGGGCTCTTAAACTGAATTTCGTTAGTGGAAATGAACCAAAAAATATACACTGAAACAGAGTTGCAAAATACTAGCCTTAGTCCCCATCCAAATTCAACTCCTTGTATTGCATTATTACAGCTTGAAATTAAATATCCAAAAGGCAGAAAAGAAATAAGTTTGAAGAATCAACATTAAAGCGCTATCTGTATTTCCTTTCCAACCACAACACTGTTTGCATTTCAGTTTTTAAATTTGCATTTTTAATTGAATTAGCCATTTTTAGTAGTGGATATACTTTAATCCTTTGTAATAGCCATGCATGTATATGTTTAAACTGCTTAAGAGACATCTTGTCAATGTGATTATCACTTTTTCTTCATACTAATGCCTAGATTATTCCCAACACAATATTTAGGCCTGATAGAATGATTATGTGTAGTAAAAAGAAAAACAAAAACAAAAAACCCCTAATCCCCATTAGGCCCCACATCACAACTAAGTGTATATCCAAAGATTATAAACATATTGGTGTTATTTTAAATTTCTTGAGTCCATAAAATCTCTAGCCATCTGCCTGAATAATACAATTGACCATATAGCAACTGTTTTCTAACGGAATTATAGTTGTGAAGGGCTACATCAGATCTTTCTCCCTGGCATGTGCCCTGAGGGGAAAATGGGTCCCAGAGAGTCATGTTGCCAGCATGCAATAAAAACAACAAACAGTATTAAGCACTGATATTAAGTACTTTTCAGTTCTCAATGCATTTAAATCCATAAGGATCCAATGTTGGTCCTTTTATTATCCCCATTTTAAGCACCAAGAAAGTAAGTCACAAATAACTAAGTCTAACTTCACATAACTAGTAAGTGGCAAAGCGTATTCAAACCTGGAGCCTGTGTTTTTGACCACTTTACTATAACCAGTACATGCAGCACTTGTGTTCCTTTTTTATTGTTGTTTTTGTTTTGAGGTTTATATTGTTCCAGGAGATAACTTTTTATTTTGAAAAATGTGAAATTTAAAACCGGTTGCAAGTACAATACAAATACCTTTTTTTCTGAACCGTTTGAGAGTAAATTGTTCACCTGATACATCATCACCTTGAAATACATTAGCATATAGTTTCAACAAACCAAATATTCTTCTACAGAACCAAAGTACAAACACCAAGATTAGGACTTTAACATTCAGAACATTTCTTCCATCTAATTCTCACACCCCCCTCAAGTTTTACCAGTTCTCCTAGTAATGCCCTTTGACGTAGAAGGCTGCAGTTCAAAATCACGTATTGTGTTTACTTGTCACATCCCACTGGTCCCTTTTAATTGGGAACAGTTCTTCAATCTTTTAACTTTAATGACCTTGATACTTTTGAAGATTTCAGATCAAATATTTTGTAGGGATCTTTCATTCGGGGTATCTGAAGTTAGATTCAGGTGGTGCGTCTTCAGCATGAATATCACAGAAGTGATGCTGAGCTCTTCTCATTCCGGGCTCTCAAGGGGCACATGATTTAGGCTTGTCACACTGTTGGTGATGCTCACTTTGATCCCTTAATTGAAATGGTGTCAACTAGGCTTCTCCACTGTGAAGTTATTCTTTTTGCCCTCCATAATTAATAAGTATTTTGTGGGAAGGTACTTTGAAGCTATGTAAATATTCCAGTCCTTACAAACTTTGAAGTCATTTGCTTATAGCAGTGTGGACTTGTGCTTTTCTACTTTATTCAATGGATTATAATGTGTTACTACTATTATTTATTTCTGTTTTCAGACTGTCTTCAGTTGGCCTGTTGGGAGCCCCTTTAACCTGTCTGCTCTGTCTTTTTGATATTTTCCTATCATTTTTAGAGCACTTCCTTGCAAATTGGCACAATGAAATATATCAAACTTATCTTGTACCCTCCCTGCTCCAACCTCCACTTCTCCAAGGATCCCTTGTTCCTTTAGTGAAGAATGGCATTTAGAAACCAAGATCTGGTGTTTGGTGAGCTCATTGCTGCTTCGAGGCTGGCTGGAAATGATTAGGAACTTATATGTGTGTGAAAAAAGAGAGAAACTTACATAATGTTCATTTACATATACGTTCATTTTTACATATAGTGTTGACACCAGTACCTTCACTTCTAATCCAACACCATTCTAGTTTTTGTCTTTCCATATTTCTGACAGTAAGACCCTAATAGCCTGTGTTCTCAACCGTTCTACTGTATCGTCTACTCCCAGGCGCTCAAGGAAAAAGAGGGAAACTAGACTAAAGACCAGAAAACTGGGACTCAGTCTTGTGTCTCCTCTTCAATAGCTGTCTGGCCTTGAACTAATCATTTAACTGCCATGATCTGCCATTCTTCATCTGTAAAACAGCTATAACCATCAATATCCATTTCAGGAAGCCTCACAAGATGGAGGTCAGAGCAAAGAGGCTGGGGCCAGACGGGCTCTGACACTTGCTAGCTGTGTGACTTTGCAAAAAGTGACTCAACTTCTCTGAGCCTTGTTTTGTTTTGTTTTTATCTTTAAAATGTGAATAATGCTACCACCAATTTCCCAAGTTGTTGTGATGTTTAAAAGTATGTGAAACCACTTGGCAGAGTGCCTGGTCAATAGAAACAATCAATAAATAATTCTTACCGTAACCTTTCTCCTCGCAACAATGTTAAATAATAATAATAATAGTAATAATACCATAATTATATATATGTATGTAGCAATAGAAAGTCCAACACAAGTTAAAATGATCATGTAATTTTTTAAGTGCATCTAGTGAGAACCTTCTAAAATAACAATTGAGTATAATAAGTTGCATTTTTATGGCCTTTTCACCCTCTCTGAATATACCCAAGGTGACATAGAACTAGGAGGAATAGGTGACTGCTCAGGCAATAAAGGATATATTTAAGAAAATTTTTCCAGAGAGTATAACTGTCATGTTTAACTCTGTGTAATAATAAATAATGGTGGCTTTAGTTAATTGAATGTCTATTATACTAGGAAGTTTACAAAGTCATTGCTAATCCCTACAACATCCCTGTAAGGAAGGTATTACTTTCCCCTTTTGTAAATTAGAAAACTGGAAAGTTTTGGAAAGTTTAAATGTCTTCCCCAAGGCAGCACCACCAGTTACAACTGGGTCCAGACTAGATTCTATGTATGAGGGGCTCCAAACTTGCCTTCTCTCCATCCAGCCAACTGTCACATTACCCATCATGAGAAACACTCCCAGGACGTGACCTCATCTAGTTGATACGAGAACTCCACCCTATCCCATTTGGTCAAAGGAACAAATTAAAATTGCTGAAACTGCACTCAGAACATCACCTCAGGTTCTGAGCACTCTATACTCAGAAGTTCAAGAGCTCAGTGACTAGAGTCCTGGGCATCTTGTTGCCAGAGTAATTCTCCAGCGCAACCAGACCAGTCTGGCATTTGCTCAGGAACTAAAAAGGCTCTCACTGAGGTTGAAATGAATTCAGCATCATGGACGTGTTCTTTTTCTTTAGATAGCTTGTTTTTCATCAGCTCTTGTATCTTTTGGGGGGTATACCTTATCCTTTGTTGTGTTACTCTGTCTGACCCTCAGCTAGAATGATCTCTGGAAATGCAAGGAGAGTGTTTTGGTCATCTTTTTCTCATTTGCACTAAAACAAGGTAGGCCTTTCATAGATAGATATTGGCCATCTTGATAGATGATACTCGTAACTTTATCCTTAATGATGTGGGGAGTGGGGACATAAATACAATGTGATAGAAAGGTAAGGAAATGGCACAGTTAGAGGCAAATAGATCTATAAATTTTTCATAAAGTCAATCTTTTAGAAAGACACAAATATTTAACTTATTAACTTATTCTCATGGGTGCATTAGAGAAGCACAGAAGTGTAGAGCATGGACTCCAGAGCATGGCTGCCTGGATTGAACCCTAGCTCTGATATGTACTCATTCTGTGACCCCATGCAAGTTATTTATGCCATATCTGTAAAATGGGGCTTTTGTGGAAAATGAGAGAGTTCATATATACAGAGTGCTTAAAACAGTGGCTAGTACCTAGTAAGTGCTTTATAAATATGAGCCTTTGTTATCTCCCTGTACCTTTGTTGCTTTGACAAAAATTAAGACTCCAAAAGGATAACGAAAAGAAAATATAGTACCCAAAGCCACATAAACTAACAAAATGAGTTCTTTGTCCAAAGCATTCCACAAATTAAATTACCATAAGCTGGTAATTTAAATATGTAGTCTCAGGGGAAAGGGACAAGGAAATAAAAATGAAGTTGCAACAAGGTGAGAAGATTCTAATATATTGCCTTTTATTATTAACATAATGTGTTATGGAAAAAAATTGGCACAATTGTCTATAAAAGCAGACTTTAGTGTGCATTGGACATACACACCCGCAAATGAGGGCAATCAATCAGAAAGCAACTCCCTGCTTTCTCTCTGCTTTCTCCCTGCCAACACTCGGGCTGCTGGATGTTGGAAGAAATTCCCACAATCAAGCCCCTGTTTTCACTTTAAATTCATGATCTCAAGACTCAAATTGGCACTCAATATTGCTTAGCAAGCTTACTAGATTTCTCTAGAAGGTTCATTTTCCCCCTCTCTTAGACATTTAATTCATTCCTTCTCCATCTCTCACAAACACAACACAGTGCCTTCTCCCTGCTCTCATCAATTGATCACCTTGTTTCACACTTCATTGAGAAAACAAGCCAAATAGGCATGAGCCCCTTCACCTTCAAACTACCAAACCTGCCATCCCAACTTCACCTGTGCCCATCTTCTTCTCCTTATACAATCAACAACATTTTCCTTTAGAAGTACCTAGGCTTGAGCTGCCCATGCATCTGCTCCAGGAACTGCCACAGGTCCCCTGCTGAACTTGAGGAAGAGGGTCAGCAAAAGATAATAACACTCAACATTGAGTCTTTACCACATGCTAATATTTTCTTACGTATACATTAACTTTCTTGATTCTCCACAGCAAGCCTACAAGGTAGATTAATTAGAAAACAAAAGCACAAAGAAGTTAAGCAACCTGCCCTAAGTCACAATACCAATAAGTGAAGAATTCAGATACTGACTTCTTAACCCAGTATAGGCTTACCACAAAGACTGGTAGCAGATGGGAAGAAGAGATAATGAATCATGAATTTTTATAACTTTGGTACTAAGAACAGAATGTCCTGCTGGGTCTGCTTCCTTCTTGGGGAATTGAGTAGGAATTAGCCAAATAGAATGCCATGATAGAGGAACACAAATGCATGTAATGAAGCTCCTTGGACTGAGAAGAGACTATAGAATTCCAACACCCCTTCTTCTGTAGGCTTCCCATTGTCCCAGTCTCTGTGACTTTCACATAAAGCAAGGATGTGCTTTTCCCAGAGTTAGAGTCCCTCTGGGCCTTGGAGACTTCTCTCCCACAGGTCAGTGGCTGCATATGCAGAGTTCTTCAGGGGTGTCTTAGTCTTCCCAGGCTCCTGTAACAAAATACCACAGAATGGATAGCTTAAACCCCATAAATTTATTTCTCACAATTCTAGAGGCTGGAAAATCCCAGCAGATTCAGTTCCTAATGAAGACCCTTTCTCTGCCTTGGAGATGACCTTCTTCTGACTATATCCTCACATGGCTTTTCCTCAGTGTATGCACTCCTCCTCCTCCTCCTCCTCCTCCTCCTCCTCCTCCTCCTCCTTCTACCAATGCTATAGGATTAAGTCCTCACTCTTATGTCCTCCTTAGTCCTAATTATCTCCTAAAAACCTTAGGAGATAAATAAATCATATTGGGGGTGAGGGCTTCAACATATGAATTTTAGGGGGACACAATCCAGTCCATAGAAAGGAGTATTTCAAGTCTGCTGTCATCATTGCTTCTGCTCTGAGAGCAGTGAAACAGTGTCACCCAGTTTGGAAAGAGCTTCCTAACCCAGTAAAAGACGTATCCCTTCTCCTTTCTATGGCAACCCTTCCCTGAGCTCTAGATTTCATCCTCTGTCATTTCTCAGACCTTTCCTCCTTCAGCTCTTACCTCCTCTTTTCCTGCACCAATCATATCTCCCTTTAGTTTGGATGGCTAATGCCAACATCCCAAAGTGTTCTCCCATATCCCATTCCACTAAAGTAGCTCTTTCTTCATTACCCTCCCCCATCCTACTCCAGTAATGCTACAAGACTCAAGATTGAACCCAAGCAAAATGACATTTAGACTCTTTTCAGTTCATTTACGTGAAGAAATGACTTTATTACTAGGCTATAGTGGGTGTCTAATATATACATATAAAATGTATACATGCACACGTACCCACACACATAATGCATATATATATGGAGTTATACACACATATACAAGTATATATACATATATTTACATACAGGAATACACACATAAACAGACACAGCCACACATGCACACACAACTAATAGATACAAACACATGTATTGACAGATATACACACAAATATACTTACATATACACAGATATATTTATAGATATACACACATACACACAGGTATAAAGTCATACACACCTTTACTCACAAAAGCTCATATAAACATGCAAAAGCACATGCAAACACATGCAAAAATACACATAAAGTCTTGATGGGGTTGTGAAGAGGAGAAAAAAGATGGAATACAATTGTAAAAAAATAAATGAAGGTCAAAGAGGAAGAAAAGATCAGACTGAATCTCTACCTTTTCACTGAATACTGACTATTCAATTTCAGCACATTTTTCAAGAGCCTGCTATGTGTCTGGCCCTGGGTCAGGCATTGGCCCTTGCCTTTAAATGGTCCATTTAAAGCAACAGCATACTTTAGTGGGATTCTTAAAGGGGGCAATGGGCTCCTCTCCAGGAAGAGCTGCAGTATATTCTCATCCAAGGAGCATGTTAACACATGTTTGCAACACACACACACACACACACAGTTAATAATACTGGTCTCTGTATTTTAATGCCTTTGACATGGCTTTCAGAGCAACAGCAAGAAAATGGCACCAGAGATCAGCTATTTCAAGGAGCCCCCAAGCAGAGAAATGGTTAGACTAGGTCAAGATTAGACTCTTGCTCATCCAACAGCCTTTTCTTTGCTCATTCCCAAGTCACACAGAGGTCCGGTAAGTTCCTGTTCCTCTCTCCATCCATAGTACACCCTCCTTTTGCACAGGAGCTCCTACTCAGGAGTGTGTCCAGCTTCTGTCTAAAGTGGGAGTTTGCACTGGGGATGAGTAGGGTGAGTCTTCATTGTAATGAGTCACCTTTGAAAATGACTTTGATAAGAATTGTTCCTTGTGTACTTCATAGGACTACCCCTTACTTGTTTTTCTAATCTTCCTACTTCTTTACATGATGCATGTTTTCAAACTTCCTGCAGTATCAGAAGCATTTCCCCTTCAAAATTCATCTTTTTAATGATTCATGTATAACAGGCCTTCTGAAAAGCACAAACTTCTGGGATGTGCTGCTTTAGCCAGCCATCTTTTACTTTACTAACGTTTATGCTCCCAGATAACTGAGGATAGGGCTTTGCATGAAATTCAGTGGCTCTGACTGACCATGTCCCTTTTATTCCACATCCCATTGCTCTTTGTACAGTAATTCCTCCATGGGGGGGGGAGTAAAAATAATTGGAAGTCCTTTCTATGGGATTCAGAAACCTTTTATGAAATTGGAAGCCTGTAAACTGCTGCTCAGGCTTAGTTCCTCCATTAACCGTCGGCAGCTCTTTATGGCTGTATCTCTCACCTATAGTAAGAAAAGGTCAGGATTGATCTACCAATTTCCAGTTTAAATGTTTTTCATTATCAATTCAACCCTACAAAGATTGGGCACTCATTTCATGTAAGACACTGCAGGAAGAGATAGAAAGGAATAATAGACCTGGAACTTGCCTTCACGTTATTTAGGGTTTGGGGTGGGAGAGGAAGAAAAGTACACAGATAATCTAAGAAAAGGCAAGTTGTGTTAAGTCTGTCACTAAGGAACAAATAGGAGAAACAGGGGCCCTGGGGAGTGAGGAATAGATTCTAACTGAGGCTTCTTGTAAAAGGTGGTATCTGAATTAGAGAATGAGAAGGATCCCAAAAGCCAAAGATGGGAAAAGTGGTGGGACATCCAGATGAAGGGAATGGATACATCAACACAGAAGAGGGAATATATGGCATGGCTTTGGAGAAAGTGAAGTCTAGTATGACAGAAAACATAGAGTATAGGATATGTGGCCTGGTTCGATGCATCCAGCTTGAGGAAGGCTCAGCTCAAAGGATTTGGGATTTGGACTTTGTCCTATAGGAAATGGGGAGGCCCTGGAGGTATTGGGATTATCATGCCTATACTTTAAGAAGATAACTTGGAATCAGAGAAAGTGGCTGCCAGAGAAAAAGCATGGTCCTTATCCCCTGCCCTTTTCAATCCCTTCTCTGGAGTCAAAAGTGATATTAGAGGCTGAGTCCAAAGGCCACTTCAAGGAGAGAGCATAGTGGGGACTTCTGGTTCCATGGTGTCCAGCAAGACCTGCAGAGAAGGAGCCTGAAAGCAAAGGCCTTGGCCTTGGATTTTGTGGCTCCCAGAAGAAGCCCACACGGCAGATGCCTGTCTCGTAGAAGGGGGCTATGTCACTTCTGACTACAGGTCTGGAATTCAAAGAGATCACCAGATCATATGCATATTCTTGGACCTACATGGGGTTTCTCTGATGAGCCAGACTGATCTGTCGGTTATGTTGAAGGATTCAGTCAGCATCTCAGCAGAAGTTATCAGTTTGTCTTCTTGCTGGCCACCAGGCCACAAGAATGGACACTAGCCTGCCCCCTACCCCCTACTCTGCCATCACTGACAGAACACCCTAACAGTCTAGCCAGTACAGATATTGAGAAAGCACACAAAATGAGTAGGTAATGAAAAATTACAGCCCACTTAAGGGGAGTCTGTAACTAGAGGGAAAAAGACTATGCTGAGCAAGTAGAGCTGGCAGCTTCATTTATAGTAGAACTAAGAGAAGAGAGAGAGAGGACATTAATAAAAGTAATTAGAACAAAGATATAATTAGAGCACAGAAAAGCCTTTCTGGAACTAATATGATATTTCTGAGTTTTAAAAGTTCAGTAGACACTTTGAAAAAAAAATGGATGTTCACTGCTGAGAATAGAATTTGTGTTCTGAAAGATCAAGTTAAAGAAACATTTCAAGACACAGAGAACTTCCCCTGAAAGTAAAAATATGTGGAACAAGGAAAGAGACTGAGAAGACAAATCCAGAAGATTTACCATGTTAACAATGGAAATGCCAGAGGATATGAAGTAACAAGTGCATGGAAAGTACTAAGTACAAGGAAAGTATTAAGCAAATAATGGAAGAAAATATTCCCTGAACTGAAAAATTACTGGGTCCTTCAGATTACAATACCTGCTGAATCCTAGAAAGGATGAATTAAGAGGGGAAAACAACAGCAAAATTCTGAGACCTACTCTGGTGAGATTCCTACATTTCAAAGATAGGAAACAACCTTCTGACAGACCTTCTGACAGAAAGAACAGATTATACATCATCTGGAGTACTAGAATCTAAAGAATACTGAATTAGTACATATAGAAAGAAAGAAGGATTATTCATAGATTATGATCCTAAAATCCTATCCAGCCAAAGTATCATTCATCCGAAAGAGAAAAGAAAGAGTAATATGATAGGCTCCGTTTCTCTAATTATAATTCAGTAACATCTTAAATCAACAATAAATGATTGCCAAAAAATTTTAATTTGTTGCAAAATAAGAAACATTCTTTTGAATTATCTTTCACATAATAGGCAAGTCCTAGCTAAAATTTATCATTACCTAGAGACTAATAAAAAAAATTTTTCATACCGATGAGGATAGGACACAGCTAAAGTTGTGTTCAAAGAAGGGAAAAAAAGCTTTAAGTGCTTTAGTATATTAGAAAAATTTAAATAAAAATAAAGAGTGAAAATAAAATATGCTTAAGAAATTAGAAAAGGAATAGCAAAGTGCAAAAGAAGACAATTCCAACAGCAATGCCCTGGAATAAAGGGTTAAAATAATTCTGCATCAGAGTGATAAAAGCCCAAAATATAGAAGCAGCAGGATCAAAAAGAAGAGCCAAATTGAGAAGCCGTTCTAGAAGTGGAAAGATCCTGGCATCTGGAAGTGGAAAATAGAAAGTGAGAAGAATTAAAGATGAGTAAGAGTTTGAGATTGGGTAACTAGGTGAAAGTAATAATATTACTAGCAAGACAGAAAATGGAGAAAGAGGAGTAAGTTTGAAGGGAAGACGCAAACTTCAATTTTAAATATATAAAGTTTGAGGTGTCTGAAGTGGTGGTCAAGGCACTGTATGAGGCACCATACTCATAAATCTGCACATACCCCCTGCTCACCCCAGATTCCTTTGTCACAAGTCCAGGGCCGCAGTTAACATATCAAGGTGACAAATAAGCTCAAAAGTATATGTTTCATAAAGACTAATCTTAGAAATGTCAGCCTAAGCTCTGGAATGAGGGAGAAGTCTTCACTCTCTCCAACACTCTTCTGCTGCAGGTCAGAGGGACTGTCTTGGAGATAAATGGAGGGTGGGGGGCAGCATCTCCTCAGTTGGACCTCATTATTCAACTTAAAACATCCTATTAAGGAAACAAGTGAGCTTCTTGAAAGACTTGTCCCTAAAGTAATTAAACACAACCTCACATTTTATGCTCAATAATTATTAAATACAACTTTACTTTAGCTCACATTATATTTTTTGTCCTTCTTCCCCCGACCCCTTGCAGTCCAGAACCCCAGCAACACATCACCAAAAATCTTAGGTCTGGGAAATCAAATAAAAGAATTGCTGGTAGAGAACTCTTAATAGTCAGATAACTCTTTCAAACAAATCTGTTAATATTCTGGATTCCATCCAAATCAGTCTTCATGCATGATTTCAAGGAAAAGCAGCAGGTCAATGATGATATTCACTTGGAAAAAAAGAACCAAGCAGAGAGCATCCTAGAAAAACTCTTCCATCCTGTGCCTCCACTTAGGCCAGCTTGACTTTATTCTTTGATGCAGAGGGATAGCTTCAGGCAAAGTATATTTGCTTAATCCTTTGCCACTGATTTCTGCCATGTTAACTTAGTCCTTGGTGAGAAAGTTTAAACTGTGAATGAAATGGGAATGTTGAATACTGGCAGCTGATTTTAATCAGAGCTTTCTGTTGCTCTGTTCAAGGCTGTGCAAAAAAAAGGACTGAGAGGCTAAATCACTATTCTAGGCTTCCAGGGATGCTCACAATGTTGGTGCTTGTGCTATGAATCAGGGTCTGGAATGTCCAGTATCCCCAAAACGGGTTCTCCCAAAATCAGGCCATGAAAGATCAGATAATTATTTTTATGCTTGTCACTTTTCAGTCAAAAGCAATAGAAGGACATCACATCACTTACAATTGAAGCTTCCAAAGTTTTACTTTGAGTTAATACTGGTAATTGAATACGGGGACAGTGGCCTGACCTCACATCCAAATGAGCCCACTTCATGCTCAAGAAAAATAATGACACAGGTATCCAAAATAGTTCTGAGAACCACCAACATATTGCTAGAGAAAACTGGTATTCCTGAACCCAGAATTGACTAGCCTCATTTGTAGGAAATTGTCAAAATATATCTGGGAAGGGATTCTCTTTTTCTTTTTCTTTTTATGCAGATCTTTTGTCAAGTCAGTCCTCATTTCTCCTGGCCAATGATGTACAAATTAGAGATCCAAATAAAATGATGGCAAAATGGTCTCTTTCTTCATCTCTTTTCAAGCTGCAGCTATCTCTGTAGAGTAAATAGAAATATGAGTTTGGAAACTCAGATGGGGTTTTCTTTCCTCTTTATAGGCCAAGATTATTTTTCTCATATGGTGCTCTTGTTCTTATCTCTTCACATTAGCTGAAAATGAACTTTTAATAATGTTCCAGAGAAGTCATCTTTGGTAACAGACTTTCAGATTTAGAGGCATGAAGCTTTTTATCTGGAGAATTTCATATGTCTTAGGAAAAGTCCGGAAATCTCAAGGATACCATTCAAGGCAATTCTATTTGTGGTCATTTGTTCAAGAATAGGCTGCTATTGGAGGCATCTCTTCATGTCCTTGGGCTTTCTTTGATGACATCTTATATATAAATAGGATGCAGTGCTGTTATTGTTATCAGCTTCATTCCTCAACAAACCTTATTATTCTGATTAGCTATATGTCATCCCGTTTATCATTGATCACCCTCACTCTTTCCTAAAGCAGGACCTAAGACCTTAGATTTTTGTTCCCTGATACCCAAAATGTGGTCCAAAGACCAGCAGCATCCGCATCACCTGAGAGGTTACTAGAAATGCAGAATCTCAGGCCCCACACTCACCTACTGCTACAGATTGCTTTGTCTCCTCCCCCTCAAATTCATATGTTGACACTCTAACCCCCAGTGTAACTGCATTTGAAGATAGAACCTATTCAGAGGTAATTAAGGTTAAATGAGGTCGCAAGGGTTGGAGCCAGTAGGATTAGTGTCCTTATAACAAGATATACCAGAGAGTTAGTGCTCTTCCTTTCTCCAAACACACACAAAGAAGAGATCATGTGAGCACACAGTGAGAAGGTGGCCGTCTGCAATCTGAGAGCTCTCACTAGTAACTGAATTAGCCAGCACTCTGATCTTGGACTTCCCAGCCTCCAGTGCTGGAAGAAATAAATGTCTGTTGTTTGAACCACCCAGGCTATGGTATTTCGTCCTGGCTGCCTAAGCTGACTAAGACATCTGCTGAATCAGATTCTTCATGCTAACAAAATCCTTGCGTGATAAATATGCACATTATAAGAAACACACTGCTCTAGTTAACCTTGATCATGACATTATTTAAATTCATTAAAATTGTCATTTTTCTATGGAATTCATATTTTCTATAGAACTTGAACCATGGATTGGCAGAGACTTTTAAATGAGCCTTAGGCTTGGTTAGGCCCTGACTCTCTGATTCTAAAGGTCCTGGTCTGCCTCAGTTTGCCAACCAGTCTCTGAAATGGAGAGAACCCATAGGCTGTGGTATCAGGGGAGAGATGCTCCTTGAAAAAACCTATGCATCTATAAGCCTAGAAAGTTACACTTCTTTTGCAAGAGGAGTCTGTAAGAGAGTCACTAGGGATTCTATGGTTCAAAATGGAACCAATTGCTCATTTACTTTTACCTGTGGCACTGGCCTGCTCTTCAATCTATTTGGGGTTTCTGTCAGGTTTACAAGACAATGTTGTTTGGAACACCATTACTCCCTTTGAGAAAACCTATATATGTTTTCACCACAGAAGGTGATCAATAAATACTTGTTTCTTCTTTCCTTTCTCCTTGCTGTCAATAATATTTGGTGAGATAGGATGCATAACCAGAATACAATTAAAGAACTACTGTGTCTTAAAAAGGACATTACAAATAGGGATTGTCATTCAAAGTAACAAATAGAGAAGAAATACATGTTTTCTATGGGCTGATACTATAAAAATCCAGACCCAGTTGTGGAGTGGGAGGGAAGAAAGGTTCTACCCTCTCCAAGTCTCTACCACCTTTAGTGAGAATGGCCTAAGTCAAGTTTGCCACCTGTTTTTGTATGGTACATGAACTAATAATGATTTTAACATTTGTAAAGGTTATTTATTTATTTTGAGAGAGAAGGTGAGTGCAAGCAGGGAAGGGGCAGAGACAGAGGGAGAGAGAATCACAAGTAGGCTCCAAGCTCAGAGAGGAGCCCAAGGCAGGGCTCGATCTCACAACCATGAAAGATCATGATCTGAGCCGAAATCAAGAGTTAGAGGCTTAACCAGCTAAGCCTTATGATTTTTACATTTTTAATGGTTGCAGCAACATTTTTCAGAGAATTTTTTAAGAGAATAATATTTCTTGACATGTGAAAATTATAGGAAATTAAGATTTCAAAGTTCACAATAAAATATTATTTGAACATAACCATGTTCATTTTTTTTTTTTACTTATTGTCTGTGGATGGTTTTGTGCTGCAACCACAAAGCTGAGTAGTTGCAATAGAGTATGGCCCCAAAAAGCTACAACTGGCCATTTATATAAAACATTTGCTGACTGCTATTATAGGGTAATTGGAATGGAGGTGAGGAGATAAAATATCCTAAATTGTTTCTAGATAGGATTTTGGACATGCAGATAAAGATGATGATGTTTGTAGTTTGGGTTTTGCTTTAAATGCCAATTGGATGGTTTAATTTCAGAATTAATTCCCAGAAATAGACTTTTGGTGCCAAGTAGTAAATGACTTTTATATATTGCCTAATTGTTCTCCAAAAGAGTTGTAGTGATTCCTAATACCACTGACAGTTTTGCCATATTTTTCCTAAATATTATGAAGTATGCCTTCCTAAGGCTAGAGAATGTTCCTGATTGAGTACCATTTCTGTTTCTAGCATTAATAAATCCTAAGATGGCATGGCAACCTCCCCATTCCTTCTTTGTCATCACTGTTCTGCTTTCTTGGTCAATAATGAAAGCAATAGCAATCCATTTTGTTGCTCCCATTTTCTTCTGAGTAATAGTAGTGAAATTGTCAACAGAGAAAACCAAGAAATAATCAGATACACTTGTTTAAAAAAGAGAGCGAGACATTTCAACAGATATTTGGAGCACTGAAGACCCAAGAAGAGGAGCCCTCTTGGTGTCACAATATTAAGAGAGCACATCAAGGTCTCTGTCAGGCCTGGAAATTGGTATAATACTCCCCAGATATAACCCTTCCACTTCTCCTACATTCATGCATAAACACTCTTCATCTCATTGTATGCCTTTAAACACATGTTCGTGCATATATGCACACATGCCTGCACATACCATACACACACACACACACACACAGTGCCATTCCTCTATTCGTAATGTTTATTTTTAGCCAGACTTATTTTTTCTATCAGTCATAATTTAGTCATGCGTCTGCCTCAACAAAATTTACCAATACTAAAGAGAAAAAAAGGAGGAAGCAAACATTTATTGAGCACTTGCTGTTTCCTACTAACTGGGTGCCTTGTCTTCATCACTAAATATGATGCTAATTCTGCAAAGCAAGCTCTATGACTCTCTTTTTTATAAATTAATAAATGGGGATTCACAGAAGGGAGGATTCTTGTCCATGGTTACACAGCTAAAAGGTATGGGACCAGCATTAAAACTGGGTCATTTTGGTCTCAAACCTACTAGGTGTTTTAGCACATCCCTGTACTTAAAGTGTCATTTACATGAATGCAGTATTTTAGGTGGTAGAAGATGAACTTTAAACATTTTTTTTGTACATTTTTGGTTAACCACTAGTATCATAGGAGAAATATTCATCATTTGCCATCTAATAAACCTTTATTTTTTATATTTTAAGACATTTTATAAATAACTCTCAGAAGAATAAAAGAATAGTGAAAAGCAACTTTATTGAAAATTTTGATAAAGAATATAAGCACATCAAACACAATTTTTTGTGAAAGAGAGAAAGAGAGAACTCTGAAATGAACAACATCCTCTGAGTTCAGTTATTTGCTCATCAACTGTCATGCATGCACCTGGAAAATATTTAATTTGTAAATACTTATTCCATATTTCAAATACATACTAAGATTTAGTTTATCATTATTTATGGATCTTTTTCTTGCACTTGCATTATCAAAATGAAAAACTTAAAGATTTGCGGGGAACTTTTGATTAATTATAATTTTGTTCAAGAGAAGAAGGCCGTATTTTTAATTCCACACTACAAAACATGTCCATTTTAGATTTACAAACAGCAATTAGAATAATGAGTCTATTAAATTATTTTAATTCCCTTCTACTCATCTTTGTATACATACCTAATTCAGCATTTGTCCACTTACAAATCATGTCGAGTCATTTTGGCACAAAAACATCATAAAAGATGAAAGAGTAATGGATATGTTCTTTTGGAACATGAATAATCAAAGTTCTTGTAAAATATTACATGATAAAGTTCTTTATGTTCAATGACTAAATGAATGACAATGTCATATTTCCTTTGTGCTCTTAAAATTACATTCATCACATATGAATTCTTGAATTTAAAACAACTCATCTAGGATAATGTTATCTGATTTTGCTAATACAGTCAATTCGACCATCATACTTAGAGTATAGAGTTTTGTCATCTCTTTGCATTTTTGACTTCTCATTTGTCTAATAGTTGTGAAATACCTTTCATATTAAATTTTTTGTCATTATGGGTGAAAATAGTAAAAAATTCTGAATTCTCAATTACAAATAATGAAAGCTAAAAGAAGATGACAAAGGAAATTTCTCCAGTCTTCTTTTTTTAATATCTATTTATTTTTTTAATTTTTAAATTTTAATTCAAATAAAGTTAACATACAGTGTTATATTAGTTTCTCATCTACAATATAACAGTTCAATAATTCTATACATATCTCAGGATTCATCAAGATTAGTCAATTTTAATCCCCTTCACCTATTTCACCCATTTCCTACCCACCACCCCTGGGGTAGCCATCAATTTATTCTCTATAATTAAGAATCTGTTTCTTGGTTTATCTATTTTCTTCTTTGTTCATTGTTTTGTTTCTTAAATTCCACACATGCATGAAATAATATGGTATTTGTCTTTCTCTGACTTACTTCACTTAGCATTATAGTCTTTAGATCCGTCCATGTTGTTGCAAATGGCAAGATTTCATTCTTTTCTATGGCTGAGTAATATTCCTCTGTGTGTGTGTGTGTGTGTGTGTGTGTGTGTGTGTTTATCTCACATATTTATCCATTTACCTATTGATAGACACCTAAGCTGTTTCCATAATTTAGCTATTATAAATAATGTAACAAATATAGCAGTTTATATATTTTTGAACTACCATTTTTAGGTAAATACCCAGTGGTGGAATTACTGGATCATATGGTAATTATACTTTGAAATTTTTGTGGAATTTCCATACTGTTTTCCACAGTGACTGCACTAGTTTACCTTCCCACCAGCAGAGCACTAGGGTTCCTTTTTCTCTACATCCTCACCAACACTTGTTTCTTATGTTTTTTATTTTAGCCATTCTGACAGGTGTGAGGTGATATCTCATTGTAGTTTTGATATGCATTTCCCTAATGATTAGAGTAGTGATGCTGAGCATCTTTTCATATGTCTGTGGCCATCTGTATGTCTTCTTTAGAGAAATGTCTGTTCATATCATTTGCCCATTTTTAATTGGATTATCTGTTTACTTGGTATTGAGTTGTATACATTTTTCCCAGTTTTTTTATGTTAGCTGACTTGACAAGAAATTATATGTAAAAATGTATACATTCTTTATATATTTTGGATACTAACCTTTCATTAGCTATATCATTTGCAAGTATCTTTCTCCCATTCAAGATGTTGTCTTTGTGTTTTGTTGATTGTTTCCTTTGCTGTACAGAAGGTTTTATTTTGATGTAGTCCCAATAGTTTGTTTTTGCTTTTGTTTCCCTTGCCATGGGGAGACATATCTAGAAAAAGGTTGCTACATTCAATGTCAGAGAAATCATTGCCTGTGCTCTCTTCTAGGATTTTTATGGTTTCAAGTCTCACATTTAGGTCCTTAATCCATTTTGAGTTTATTTATGTATATGGTGTAAGAAGGTAGTCCAGTTTCATTCTTTTGCATGTAGCTGTCCAGTTTTCCCAACACCATTTATTGCTTTTTCCCATTGCATATTTTTTCCTGCTTTGTCAAAGATTAATTGACTATATAGGCATGTGTTTATTTCTGGGATTTCCATTCTATTCCACTGATCTATGTGTCTACTTTTGTGCTGATATCATACTGTTTTCAATATGATAGCTTTGTAGTATACTTTGAAATCTGGGATTTTCATGCCTCCTCCAGTTCTGTTCTTCTTTTTCAAGATTGCTTTGGCTATTTGGGGTCTTTTGTGATTCCACACAAATTTTACTATTATTTGTTCTAGTTCTGGAAAAAGTGCTATCGGTATTTTGATAGGGATTGCATTCAATCTATAGATTGTTCTTGGTAGTATGAGTATTTTAACAATATTTATTCTTCCAATCCATGAGATGGGATATCTTTCCCTTTCTTTGTGTCATCTTAATCTTCTTTCAATAATGTTGTACACTTTTTAGATTACAAGTCTTTTGCCTCCTTGGTTAAGTTTATACCTAGATATTGTATTATTTTTGGTGCAATTTTAAATTGTCTTATTAACTTCTCTTCCTGTTGCTTCATTATTTTTGTGTCCTGTGACCTTACTAAATACATTTATCAGTTCTAGTAGCTTTTTGGTGGGGGCCATAGAGGTTTCTATATATAATATTATATCATCTGCAAATAGTAACGGTTTTACTTCTTCTTCACCAATTTGGATTCCTTTTATTTCTTTTTCTTGTCTGATTCCTGTGGCTAGGACTTCTAGTACTATATTGAATAAACGTAGTGAGAGTAGACATCCTGATCTTAGAGGAGAAGTTTTTCACTACTGACTATGATGTTAGCTGTGGATTTTTTATACATAACTTTATTATGTTGAGATATATTCCCTCTAAACCTACTTTGTTGATGGTCTTTATCAGGAATGGATGTTTTGCTTTGTCAAATACTTTTTTTGCATCTATCGAGATGACTATATAATTTTTATACTTCCTTTTGTTGATGTGATGTATCACACTGGTTGATTTGCAAATATTGAACCACCTATTGCATCCCAGGAATCAATCCCTCTTGCTTGTGGTGAATGATTTTTTTAATGCATTATTGGATTCAGTTTGCTAATATTTGGTGAGAATTTTTGCATCTGTGTTCATCAGAGATATTGGCCTATAGTTTTCTTTTTTGTAGTGTCTTTTTCATGTTTGGGTATCAAGGTAATGATGCCCTCATAGAATGAATCTGGAAGCTTTCCTTCCTCTTACATTTTTTTGGAATATTTTGAGAAGAATAGATATTAACTCTTTAAATGTTTGGTAGAATTCACCCATGAAACCATCTGGTTCTGAACTTTTGTTTGTTGCGAGTTTTTGGTTACTAATTTAATTTCATTGATGGTAATCAATCTGTTCAAATTTTCTGTTTCTTCCTGATTCAGTTTTGGGAGGCTATGTGTTTCCCGGTTGTCCAATTTGTTGGACATAATTTTTCATAATATTCTTTTATAATTGTTTGTATTTCTGTGGTGTTATATCTCTTTCTCCTCTTTCATTTATGATTTTGTTTAATTTCTCTCTCTCTCTAGATGAGTCTGGCTAAAGTTTTATCAGTTTTGTTGATCTTTTGAAAGTTGGTTTCATTGATCTGTTCTACTGGGTTTTTTTAGTGTTTGTTTTATTTCTGCTCTAATCTTTACTTCCTTCTACTGGTTTGGGATTTTGTTTGTTCTTCTTTTTCTAGCTCCTTTTGGTGTAAGATTAGGTTGTGTATTCAGACCTTTCATGCTTCTTGAGATAGGCCTGTATTGCAATATACTTTCCTCCTAGGACTGTCTTTGCAACATTGCAAAGATTTTGGACTATTGTGTGTTCATTTTCATTTGCTTCCATGTACTTTTTTATTTCCTCTTTAATTTCCTGGTTAACATTCTTTAGTAGGATGTTCTGTAACCTCCAAATAGTTGTGGTCTTTCCAAATTTTCTCTGTGGTTGACTTCAAGTTTTATAGCATACAGTCTCAAAATACGATCTCAATCTTTTTGTACTTGTTGAGGGCTGATTCGTGACCCTATATGTGATCTTTTCTGGAGAATGTTCCATGTGTGCTTTAAAAGAATGTGTATGCTGCTGCTTTTGGATAGAGTGTTCTGAATATATCTGTTAAGTCCCTCTAGTCCAGTGTGTCATATAAAACCATTGTTTCCTTGTTGCTTTTCTACTTAGATGTGCTGCCCATTGCTGTAAGTGTGGTATTGGAGTCCCCTGGTGTTGTTAAATTATTGTCAAGGAGTTTCTTTGTGTTTGTTATCAATTGATTTATATATTTGGGTTCTTTCAAGACGGGGGCATAAATATTTACAATTGTTAGATCTTCTTGTTGGATAGACCCCTTAGTCATGATATAATCCCCATCTTCATCTCTTGTTACCGTCTTTGTTTTAAAATCTAGTTTGTCTAAGTATGGCTCTTCTGGCTTTCTTTTGACATCCATTAGCATGATAGATATTTCTCCATCCTCTCACTTTCAGTCTGCCAATGTCTTTATCTAAAATGAATCTCCCATAGGCAGTATATAGATGGGTCTTGTTCTTTTGATTGGAACATTTAGTCCATTTACATTCAGAGTGATTATTGAAAGATATGAGTTTAGTGCCATTGTGTTACCTGTAAAGCTGGTTATTTCTGGAGATGTTCTCTGTTCCTTTCTAGTCTTTGTAGCTTTTGGTCTCCCCCCCCCCCCCCCGCCCCGCCACACTCCATCCCCACTCAAAGAGTCCCCCTTAATATTTTTTGTAGGGCTGGTTTAGTGGTCACAAACTCCTTTAGTTTTTGTTTCTTTATCTCTCCTTCTATTCTGAATTACAGCCTTGCTGGATAGAGTATTCTTGGCTGCATAGTTTTTTCATTCAGCACGTTGAATATATCCTGCCACTCCCTTCTGGTTTGCCAAGTTTCTGTGGGCAGATCTGCTGTGAACCTGATCTGTCTTTCCTTGTGGGTTAATGATGTTTTTCTCTTGCTGCTTTCAGGATTCTTTCCTTGCCTGTCAAATTATTTTGTGAATTTGACTATGATATACCTTGGTGATGGCCAGTGTTTGTTGAATTTAATGGGAGTTCTCTGTGCTTCTTAGATTTTGATGTGTGTCCTTCCTCAGATTAGGGAAGTTTTCAGGTACAATTTACTCAGATAATCCTTCTGCCCCTTTTTCTCTCTCTTCCTCTTCTAGGACTCCTATAATATGAATGTTATTCTGTTTTAATAAGTTGCTGAGTTCCTTATGTCTACCCTTGTGATCCATTTATCTTTTTTTCCCCTCTTCTTTTCAGCTTCATTATTTTCCAGAATTTTATCTTCTAACTTGTCCCTCTGCTTCATCCATTTTTTTGGCCTGACTAGATTTTAGTCCTTTTATCTCTATAGTAAGGGATTCTCTAATGTCTTCTATGTTTTTTTAAGCCCAGCTAGAATCTTTATAATTATTGTTTTAAATTCTAGGTCAGACATTTTACTTATATCTGTATTGATTAAATGCCTACCATATTTGTTCCTGTTCTTTCTGTCTTTTAATAAAAATTTTTTAATTTAAAAAAATTAAATAAAAGGAAGTAGGTCCTGGGGGTGTTTCGGTCTTCAAGGAGAAGCTTGACAGAAAAAAACTTAAAAAGAATTAAAAATTTTTTTAAATAAAAATTAAATTAAATTAAATTAATAATTTGCTCTTTCTGTATTCAAGAAGAAAAAACAAAAACAAAATCAGAAGCAAAAACAAAAATCAAATAAATAAATAAAGCTAGGTCGCATTTCCCCTACACCTGAAGATTTGCATTCTAGATCAGTAGACTAAGTGCATGGAAGGGATTTGTGCTGGTCTTCCATGAAAGGGACCTATTACTATAATTCTCAGGCTGACTTGCCCTAGTGGAGATGTGCCCAGAAGGTACAGGGGGGCAAGGATTGGTATAAAGGCTCCATTTTTGACTTGGTGACACTGGTTAGCTCACTGGGGCCTATGAGTGTTGGTGGGTTAATGGTGAAAATGGCTTTACTCTGCTGTCTAGTCTCTGGTGCAGGAAGTTTGTGCCCTTACAAACACATGATCAGTCACCCTTCCTGTGTCTAAGGCTTCAGTCAGCTCCTCACCTTCACTCTGTATGTTTCCCAGCTGTCCATCTGCCAGGTGGCACTTCCCTACAGAGTTTTATTTCAGAAATGGCCGTGTTTCAAAACCCCCCATTTCAGAGACCCCTGTGGCTCAGATCCAGGCTGATTCTCTGGGGGAGGGTCTTGCCTGTGGTCAGTACTGTCTGTGGAGAGTGTTATGCCAATCTTCAGGTCATTTTCTGGGTTATTTACACTAACGTGGGTGTTAACTAGTTGTATACGTGGGATGAGGTGAGCTTAGGATCTTCCTACTCCACCATTACTCCTGTCTTACACCTTTTTGACAGACGTAATATAATAAGATAACTGAAGGATGATAAAATAATGATGATTCATTTCACTATTATATCTAGGCATCCCATCAGTCATCTTGTCTTCTTATTAATTTAGTATTATTTAGCATCACTGAGAATAATGAGTAATGATGACATAATTTTTTGGATGATAAAATAGAAAAATTTTTCAAGAGATGGGGAAATATATCAGTTTACAATATATTTTAGATTTTTAAAAGAATCCAAAGGACTTATGTGGTAATTATAAGGAAAATAGTACTTTATTTACCTAAATAAGTAAGACCTCTCTTTGTATTTCAAAAGGTTTATAAGAAATAATTTTAAAAGACATGAAATATCAATACTTACAAATAGAATTTCAAAAATAAGTTAAAAAACTAAAATTAGGTCCAATGAGTCCTGATGGTCTAAAAGATAAAAGATAAAAGAATATAAAATATATAGCTAGCAGAGCAAGTCATGACTTCATAAATATTAAGATAAATTAAATTTGCAAAACATCAGTTGAGTAGGACTTCCACAATGAAAATAGGCTTCACATAATTTGTCCAGGCAAGCCACTAAAAACTTAAACTAACCAAAAAAATGACAACATCAACTTACCCTGAGGGTGGGAGAGGAGGCAAATCAGAATCCAGAACTGTTACAATATATATCTATATAATGTCCAGTTTTGACAAAATATTATAAAACATGGACAGAAACAGAATGGTATGACCCTCTTACAGAAAAACAACCACAATAACAACCACAAACACAACCAAGTAATAAAACTACATTTAGGTGGCCCAGATGAAGGCAACAGACTTCAAAGCAGCAATTATAATTATGTTCAAACAACTGAAACCATGCTTAGTAATTAAAATTTTTTTATGTTTTTTATTATTTTTGAGAGACAGAGACAGCACGAGCAGTGGAGGGTCAGAGAGAGAGGGAGATAAAGAATCTGAAACAGGGTGCAGGCTCTGAGCTAGCTGTCAGCACAGAGCCCAATGTGGGGCTCAAACCCAGAACTGGGAGATCATGACCTGAGCCAAACCTGGATGCTTAACCAACTGAGCCACGCAGGCACCCCTCATGCTAATTAAAGGAAAGTATGATGATAATGACTCATCAAATAGGGAATATAAATAAGGAGATAAAAGTAATATTAAAAATGGAAATCCTGAAGTTGGAAAGTACAATAGCTAAAATGGAAAATTCAAAAATTCACTAGGGGTCTCAACTATAGATTTGAGTAGAAGAAAGAATCAGTAACTTGATGATAGATCATTAAAAATTATTCAGTCTGAATAACTAATGAAAAAAAAGGAAAAATAAACAGATCTTCTGAGGTACTGTTAAGCATACCAACATGCATGTAATGAGAGAACTGGAAGGAGAAGAAAGAAAAGGAAAAAAAATATTCAAGAAAAAAATGACTGAAACTTTCCTAAATATGAAAAATATTAATCTATACATCCAAGTTAAATGAACTCCAAGTAGGAAAACCAAAATAGAGTCATATCTAAATATATCAGAGTAAGAATGTTGAAAGTCAAAGAGAAAGTCTTGAAAGTAATTGAAAAAAAAATGATTTATCACAAAGAGAATTCCAATAACATTAACAGCTAACTTCTTATCAGAAACAGTGGAGTTCAAATGATAGTAGATAACATATTTAAAGTGATTCAAAAAAAGACTGTTAGCCAAGAACACTATACCCAGCAAAACTATCTTTCAAAAATGAAGAACACATAAAGATACTCTAAGATAGAGACAGAGAATGTGTAGCCAGCAGACCTACCTTTAAAAAATTCTAAAGGAATTCTTTAAGCTGAAAAGGAATGACACTAGATTATAATTTAATCCATATGAAGAAACAAAAAAATGCTAGCAAAGAAAAGTATGTGTTAAGTATAAAAAACAGCATAATTACATACTCCTTTTCCCTTATTTTTGTAATTAATTTTAAAACAATAAGATAAAGCAATATTTATAAAATTGAATTATGGGGCCTAGACATATAGAGATATATATTTGGGAATAATAATACAAAGAAGAAAGGAGCAAGAAAGCAAGCAAGTGACATGAGATGGTAACTTGAGTCTACAGGAAGAAATGAAAAGTACCCAAAATGGTATAAGAAGATTAATACAAAAACTTTGTAAACATATTTTTCTGGTTTCTTCTTAATTTCTTAAATAGAAATAAGATGTAAATCAACAATTATAACACTTTAGTGTTATATTTATAATATGCAGATGTGATACATTAAAAGTACAAAGGTAGGAGGAAAGAATAGAATGGAGCAAATTTTCTTTATCTCTCTGGAATTAACATAGTATAAATCTGAAATAGAATCTGATAAGTTAAGATATCTGGTATAATCCCTTCAGCAACCACTAAGAAAATAAGTAAAAAAATATAAATTAGAAGCCACTAGAGAAGTTATAAAAGAACATAGAAAATATCTAATATGAAAGAAAGGAAGAACAGAAGAATAAAAAAATACTTGAGACATACAGAAAACAAATAATAAAATGGCAGAAGTAAATCTGACTATATTAATAGAAACATAAGTGTGAACGAACTAAACAATCTAATCAGAAGGCAAAAATTATTAGACTAGATTTAAAAATACAAAAAAAAAAAAAAACCAAGATATAACTAGATTTGAAGATACAAATAGGCTCAAAGGAAAAAGATGGAAAAAGATATACTATGAAAACAGTAACTGTAAAAGAACTAGGATAGTATACTAATAGCAGACAAAATGAACTATGATACACATACACGTTACTACAGACCCTTCTATAATGGTCATACGTTATGTCAATGCATCAGAAATGTATAACAATTATAAACACATGTTCATTACAAGAAGGCCCAAAATTACATGAAGCAAAACTGACAGAATAGAACAAAGAAAAGTTAAAGAAAAATACTGAAGAAATAAGGATACAAATGGCTTTCAAATACATAAAAAATCACAAAGGTGCTATGTGAATTAGTAGAGTTTGAGAAATACCACATCATACCACACCACAGCCATATGTCTTTCAAATTTTAAATTCATTCTCTATTGTTGTATGTTGACATTTTGGGCATAAGTATCTTACATTAATTTCTATATTTTAATCTTTCCCTCTCCTAATTGTTCATTCTCACTGAAGTGTTTAAAAAGGGTTTCATAGTGTCCTTCATCCTTATTCATTTGTTTATTTCAGGTAGGCCACATACAAAGTTGAAAAGAAACAACCGAAATTTAAAAACTGGTTAGAGTCTTGCTTCTATTACTTACTATCTCATAACTTCTGCCAAGTAATCCCTACCAAGTGTTCTGTATGGATCTTAGTTAGCATTTTTGTCTTTAAAATGTGGTAGGATGAGCTGATCCAAGGTCCCTTACATTTGTAGTTCTGAGCCCAATTGGAACTATTTTCACCAAGCTTGCATTAGGAAGGTCAATAGGATCCAGATTGCTCAATCTGAGTTAAAGAGCTCCAACTGCTTCACTAGGGTACAACTTCAGTTTCTAGAAAGACTTCTGATAGAGTTTAACATTTTTACAGAATTCAGTAGTTTAAGTTGGAGCATTTAAGAAAGCACATTCATAGAGGTGGAATTTAAGGAAAGGTATTAAGCAGGCTGTGTTGTAGCCTATGAACAAGTAATATATTGTATCATTTATCTTGAATGTATCATAGATAAGCTGCTATATAACGATCACCACTTCAGATAGCTGTGAAATTAGGTGATTAACTAGTTGTTACTTAACCTTCTAATTTCTATATAAGTCTAATTACATGAAACAGAAGTTGGTGTTTTGATTTTTTACTTTGCTTTTCTGTTTTGAGTGTCATTGCAACTACTGTATTGTAAAGGATGGAAAATAATTGCATATGTTAAAAAAATATGAAACTTTATAAAGTAAAAAAAATAAAAAAAATAAAAAAAGAAAAAGAAAAAAGAAAGCACATTCACCATTGGGTTTAATAAGTAGATTCTATTCTGAGCATTTTCAATGCTCCTGTTAAGGTCCTACTGTGTCTTGTGGTATGATCTGTACTCATCAGATCTGCAACTGGCAGATGCCACAACTTATATATGAATTCCCTGTGAAAACCTGTTCCTGCCCAGGTCTTGGATCAGTGTGTATCAAATTGAGCGTAACTACTCAGGCACCCTTGAGAAACAGTGAAAAAAAAAAAAACACTATTGTAACTTTAAGGCTGGAAACGAAACTCTGTTTAAGATTTATTATATTCAAGAGTTTCTTAAGAAATGTCAAACTTAAAGTTCCTAGTTCAAGTGAACCCTTTCTGTAGCTGTATGCTAATGGATGTGAAACTTCCTATATCTGGGAAGGAAACAGGGAGTACATTCAGACTGCATCATTTAAAGAAAATTCATAAAGGGAACATTTACAAAGACATGGGCTGGTTTTAGGAAACCAGTGAGGGTTAGTGCAATACACCAGGGCCGGAATCTGTGAGAGTAGTTACCACTGTACCCTGAAAAGGACAGGAAGGAGTATTGACCAGAACCCAGAGAGAGTAGGTGTATAAAAAGGGCTGCCAATTAGGAGCTGAGGCTTTGAAAGAGGGACACAGACAACCATGATGACTTGGCAGGGAGGTAGCCTGAAGAATAAATATCCTAAACCAATGCAAAGTTAGAAGGACAAGAGAATGCAGTAAATGCTATCTGCATCTTGGAGCCCAGAACAGTGTGGTGAAGGAAGGAGATTGGATTCAGAGGAACAAATGGAAAAAGTACTCAACTCCCAAAGATCCAGGGGAGGGGGGCAACCCAAGCAATTGTGAGGTTACTTCACCCAAGGTCAGGATGAGGGTAAGGAAACAGTACCTAAGATTCAAAATGTACACTCTCAGGATCAGACAAATGCTCCATGAGCCTTTGCGTAGCCCATGGAGAGAGGGTGCCTCATGTGCACCATCCAACCCTAGCTGTGACCCTAGCTGTGATTTCACCTAGAGACTTGGAGTTGTTTGCCATAGAATTAAGATCGGACTGTATTATCTTTTAGTCTGTAAGCAGAAAAAAACATTTTGTTAAAAGATTTAAAAATACCTGTTTGAGCTTTTTCCCCAAGGAAGGGGCAGATAATATACTACTCATCTATGAATGCCCAGGGGCCGATGTGCTTAATGGTCTGGCATTGTTATTGAGCTCTGGATTTTTAATTTTTTTAACTTTAAAAAATTTTTTAATGTTTATTTTTGAGAGAGAGAGAGTGGTGGAGGGGCAGAGAGAGAAGGAGACACAGAATTCAAAGCAGGCTCCAAGCTCTGAACTGTCAGCACAGAGCCTGATATGAGGTTCAAATCCACCAACCATAAGATCATGACCTGAGACGAAGCCGGACACTTAACCAACTGAGCCTCCCAAGCATCCCTAGCTCTGGATTTTTTAAATTATTTTGTGCAGGTGTGTCACTGATTCCAACAGTACATTTTTTTACATTTTAACATATCTAAAGTCAAAATGTGTCTTATACTCAATGGTGTCAGATATACAATTAGCAGCATGTTTCTTCTTAGAAACACATAAAGTAATAATTGATGGCACCTTTCATTCGATGAAATTCAGTATAAGTACTTTGAGGATGTATCAGGTTTAACACATTTTTTATACCAATCACAATATCTAGCATGTAATAATGGTCATGATATATCTTCAACCATGATTTCATGAATGAATGAAAAGTCAGTGAAGAAAGGAATTAATGGAAGAGTTCACCCATCCTAGCTGATATATACTTTTAGGGCTTAGAGAGTGTGGTGTCAAAAAAAATATCAGTTCATATGCAATAGTTGTTTAAGCTGTCATCATGATCTTGCAGAATGATAGACTTAAAAAGCCTAAATGTTGCATTTTCCATGAGCATTCACTTAACTCTCATTATTTCATTTTCTGCCAAATTGATGCTAATTCTGTTCCCATGCTGTGCACTTTCTGCAATCTTTCATGGTAATTTGAAAACCAGTTTTATAGCAGATTTTTACCCATTCCTTTCGTCTTTCTCATCTGCTCTACGACAACTTCTTCCCAATGGCACTTTCATTAATCTTTGTCTCACACCCCTGATTTTAACCCTTTTATTGTGAAATCAAAGTGCAATTTTTCTATGCATAGCAGTACTCATGAATGCTTTTACTTATTTGAGTTTAAACATTTAATATCACTTTAACACAGTCCTGAATGCAAGCCTGTGCCTCAGCCTCATTGTTAATAGCAGCTGGTTTGGTCAGAAAAGAACATTACTTTTCTAGTGATGTACTTTAATCCCTCTCAGCAAGAAACTAAAATTATTTTCTTCTTTTTTGATGAGTCATGCAATAGCAGCTTCCTAGCTTACCCATTATCTCTTCCTGTCAATTTCCCTTTAAAAAATAAGGTATTTATTCATTTTTAGCAAAAAGCAAGATAATGCAATATTAAGACTAGTATTTCTGGTTTAAATTTTCTTGGAATAAGCAAAAGTGTTTTTATGGATAAAGGAAATAGGTGTATATAACAGAGCTGGTTACTAATTATTAATAGCATCATATGGCCTTCCAAAGTGGTAAGCATCCCAAATGATAGTAAGATTTTATTTGTTCGTAGAGGTTATGGATCACAATCTGCTTCCAAATGTGGACTAAAATAATGGTTTGGGCAACCATTATTTATCCCAAAGCTATTTTAATTTCTTTTTTAGTGATTTATTAGTGTTGGCAAAACAATCTTCTTTGGCTGTTTTTTCATGTTTTAAGTATACATGGTTAATAATTCTCTATCATCTGTAGGATGATGGTGATAAAGAGCCAGAAGCAACAGACTTACTGGTGAAAAATTATTGCAAAACCCAGTTGCAAGTGCTTTTTAATGGATAACTTACAGAAGTGAATTATATTTTTGTATTTTTAATTACTAAAATGTATAGTGTTACAATGACAACTTCAGATCTTTCCAACCTCCATGTGCATAATATACAAACATTACCTACTGCATATTATAGCATTCCATAAGCACTCAATGTATGTTAGCTGCTACTATTATAATTTTACATCTCTAGCTGCTTTTTTACCCTCTGCCTCCCTAACTTCCATGCTCCATGGTGCCCTCTTTCAAATTCTTGGTGCCCTTTTGCCCTTGGGATTTTGTTCTTACCTCTTTCTGTTCTTGGGAATGAATCTGATCTACTTACTTGTACCTTGTATGAATACAAGCCTAGATATTACATCTTCCAAGTTTTTGACTTTAGGTCTAATCTTCTATGGGGAGTGAAGAGCTTTATGCAATGCTAAGGAAATTTAGGCATTGGAAATTATAGAAGGTCATGATTTGGGGAGGTAGCCTTCTCAAAACAATTTGTAGGTTACCTGCCCTACTAACAAGTAAAGTCTTTGGGGATGAAGAGTTTAGAACCAACCATTGGAATGGTACCTTTCTCATCACTTGTGCTGCGGATAAACATCCACCAGTTTTGCAGTTTTGTTATCCTCTTAGGACTATCTCCAGGGCATTATTCCACCTAAATGTCTCCTAGTCATCACTCACTTTGACCGAGTCACCTCTGCTCCTGAATGAGTGCATAGAGAATTTTATGTTTCCCTATATATATGTTCTGTGTATTTACTTTCATTGTCAAAGTTCATTCTTGATTTTTGTAGATGATGTCTCATGGAGAGAATATGTTCCTTGTATCCAGAGGACACATTCCCATCCAGGCCCCTTCCCACTGAAGCCAGAACACATCAAAAAAATAGCAATGTAAAGACTTGCCCTAAGATGGCACTTCAGATCAAAATCACACACCAAGAATGCTCTTTAATGAAGAGCTGGGATCAGGCCACAGTTATACCGAGTCCTTAATAGCTTGGGATAGTGTTGACTGAGAGAAGGAGATGCACTTCTGATAGTGTCATATGAGCCTGTTTGACTATGAAGTAACCACAACAGTCTCTGATATGGGAAACAAAGGCACAAGGAAGTGACAGAAAAAATTAAATTTCCTTACAACCTGCAGTCCACTGACAAATACATGAGTCTGGCAGAGTATAACTTTTCCCCAGGAACTCCCTACTGTCTTCATGTTAATGCTTTGCTAGAGGGAAAAACAACCTTTGCTTAAATAAATAGCTAGGCCTTCAGTATCAGGGAGTCTTCTTTAGCATATGAAAGTCCCTTCGGAAACTTCCCTTTGACTTGATCTCCCCCAACTCCCAAGTATATAATCAGTCTCTCTTCACAGTCCCCTGGCAGCTGTCCTTGCTCACAGGTCCCATCCTGTGCTTTAATAAAATCACTTTTTTTTTTTTTTTTGCACCAAAAGATGTCTCAACTCTTTCTTGACTATCAGCTCTGAAACCCCCATTACTCCAAAACCGCATCGGTTTCTAAGTTTTAGGTTTTCTTCTTCTCACTCAGACCTCTTACAGTTTGGGATTTATTTTCAACCATTTTTAGTTTCACACTGACGTAGAAAACAGACTCCTATAACAACCTCATATTCAGTAATAAAGTGTCTTGTTTTGCCCATATATCTTCAGTTTGACATTGAGAAGATGCTCCACCTGGTAACACATGAGAATTTAAACAAGCTAATCCACTTGAGAGGATTGCTTTTCTGGGGAATGTGCACTTGGCTCTGATAAATCCCTAATTGCCCAAGCAGGGAGCCCTGAGTGAAGCCTTAGGGAACAAAGTCCAGATGACTTGATAAGCTATTGCATCTATCTTCCCACCAAAGGATGTCAGTGTGCTTGTGGCTTAGGTCGAAAGAAATTAGTCTAAGTATTCAGTCTCAATCCGGTTTACGATTGACTGTTATCTGTAGCCTGAAATTAGCTTACATCTTGGCAGAACTAAGTACTCCAAGCTCAGGGGAAGTCTTGCCAAACTTAAAGAACAGGATGTAGATCTGCATTTGTGTCTAGGACATGTACTTGTTTATTGGTATTTATTTTTCAAAGAACATAATTTTTTCAGCATACTTACATGTTCCCAAATGTATTTCTAAATTGTCAGACATTATAAACAGACATTATAAACTGGCCCCACAGCTCATCTACCCATCCGGAGTACACCTACTCTAATCTGTCTTTACACTGTAAATAAGCATTTACTGGAACCAGAATCACAAAGAAAGCCTACTTTAAGATCAGGTGAAGAAGGGTAAAACATAACTCTCATGCTGGAGATTTTCACAGTTATATCTTCATCCAGAAGGCCTAAGTAGCAATTATCTCAGCAAGAATAGCAGCTACCACTCCAGAGTACTTCCTGGGTATAGTCCTGTGCTGAGTGCATTGTTTGACCATCACTGGAATAGTTACTAGTTTATAACAGTTTATATTCCATTATATGGAAAAGGAAACTAAGCATAGCTTCTGGGCTACAGTCACAGAAGTAAATGGTGGAACTAGCTAGTCAGGGTGTCTAACTTGTGGTAATTATGCTATAGGCCTCAAGTTAGCTGTTCCTAGTATTTTCAGTAAACTGTGTCTGCAAAAAGGTAAAGAGAAACCACACTGTTTTTTACTCTGGTCAGCCTGATAGAGACCATCCATAATCTCTGGGAGAAAATAAAAGTCATGTGGGCAACCTCTGACCATTGCAACCAGAAGAGTGATGTCACATGAGCACTTGATCTAGCCAGTTTGAATTTGGTAATCAGATGTGTCCCAGGTGTGGTGAAGTGCAGCCTAGGAGAGCATACAGGGGACCCACAGATGACAGTGTGTCCATGCATGGACACCCAGAGGGGCGGCTCTGCTCCCAGCGGCCTCCCCACACTTGTATCTTACTCTTCTGTGGGAGTTCACAGTCATAGCACATGCTTCGTGCCCCCGAACTGTGGAACTTTTTTTTCTTCCTTCACTTCACTGGCAGATATATCATCTTGTCACTTCCCAAACTTAAAATCACAGTTGCCTACCAGTACACATTAACCTTTGTGTTCTAAAACCAGTCTTCTGATAAAAGTATAAAATCATCTACCCAGTCTCTGACCAAGAGACTTGCTATCACACCTCTGATATAATTCCTCCTCCTTTGTCTGAAAGCAAACAAGAAATGGAGGGCTGTTATTTTTCCTGATACTGAGCCCACATTGACTACATTTGGGCATCTCCCATGTGGGACTGTCCTATATTAATTCACATCAAAATTTTCTACATCTATTGCCACAAACTTAATTCAGAAAGTGTTCACTTCTTTCCAAGGTTTTGATAAATGACCCTCCTGAGTCTCTTTCCTACCAGTGTCTCTGCAAATAAAATGCCCAAACTGTCCTCAAATACCAAACATGACACACCCTTCTCCAGCTTCCATTAATATTCTTAGTCCAGTGATCCTGACCTTGAAACACCCATTATACCTCCTTTATTCCTTGGACTTTATTATTTGGTCTCAATCTCCACTTCAGACAGCAAACAGCCAAAACTCGTAAAGGGGAAGAGTTTTTGGGGGGTTTTTTGGTTTTTGGTTTTTGAGCTGATACAAATGTGTAAAGCTAACCTTGCTTCACTCGCAGTAGGTCTGCTCAGGCCCTACTGACTCTGAGCTTGTTTCAACTTTCTAACAGGATGTACCTCAGGGAAAATCCCCACGCATACTTTTCCTGTAACATCGTTAATGGCAGCGGGGAACAGTTCTGGTGTACTGAGGGGAAACTCAGAAACATTTCAATACTTTCCTCTCCTTTACTACATAGTTTGTCATGTGCTACCACCACCGCTCCAAGTACACATCTGCCAAATCCACCTCTTCTCTACCACCACTCTCTCCTTTTAGACTCGAATGGACTTTTGGGTGGACTATTTCAGTAGTCTACTACTAAATGACCTTCATGCCTCCAGTTTCTTAAAACACAATTTTGCCACCAGTGATTTTTCCAGAATGTTAATCTAACTATTTCAACCCCTACTGCCTATGGGAAGCAAAAGCAAAAAAAAAAAACCAAAAAAACAAACCACCTTCCCAAGCATAGCATTCAAGGCCCTTTATAATTTGTCCTTAAATTACTTTCTGATCTCACCCAAAAAACTCTGCCCACCTCATCATACATAATGCTTATAGTCTAGCCATACAGTGCTATTTACCATGTCTCAAACCTACTTCTAAACTTCTAAACCTTTGTCCATGCTGTGCCCTCAGCCTGGAGTGCCCTCTCCCAAACTTCTTTTCACTTACCATTAAACTTATCATCTCTGTTGTGTTGGTCCAAGCCTATTGATAGTAATGCTATGGGCTAGGAATGCCTGAGCCACACACCTGTTTGTATTTCTCATAGAGTGATCCCGCAGACATTTTCTCCATCAGGGCTAATGTTGTGGTTGGGCTAGCCCTTGTGGTTTTCATCATGACTGCAAGATGCCTACCTTTCAGCAAAAACCATCAGGGAACTTTGAGGAATAAGATTTATTATCACGAGTCCTGGACAGTACACTTGGTATGCTTGAGGCCATGCAGCAGGGTTGTGTGTAGACAGAGAGAAAGAGCATGGACCTGGAGCTCTGCCTTTAGTAGGACAGAAGGGTGGGGTATCTAGGTTTTCACTTGTTCACTCTTTAGTGGCTACTGTAAAGCATAAAAGAAGGAATTAGGGTATGGGAAATCAGAAGTGGGATCACTCAAGTGGTCGGTCATCTATGGCTTTTCTGAAAGAGGAATATTATGAGTGGGACAGCTGACTTCCGTGCCCATTTAGCTGGTAGTTGTCTCATGCAGCTGGCAGTTTGTTTATTCAAGATGGATGTATTTTGAAATGGATGCCTCAGCAAACAAAAGCTTGATGTCAGGCACTTACACTACAATCAAAAAGCTTAATGTCAGGCACTTATACAACATTCACTTTTCAATACCCTATTCCTTGTGAAATGTACCCAACCTCTCTATAGCCCATCTTGGTTGGGCTGTTTGTTGTGTGTTCAAAGAATTCCGTGTACAATACTGATCTCACTGTACCATCGCTCTTTGTTTCCAATGTCTCTCTCCCTATTAGATCTTGGACCATTGATGACAGGAATCCTGTCATTGACCTTTATATCCTAGCATATGTCATTTATAGAATATCTATTCTTGGCCCTAATCTATATTATATTTATCAGTCAATATAGGGTACATCAATTTTTTCCTACAAATAACAACAAGAACAGTAAGAACACCAGCTGATGTTTCATGAGAGCTTTGCAGGTAGCAGCCAATATTTTACACACTTAATATGTATTAACTCAGTTAATCTGTATATTAGTCCATAATGTAGATATATAGTTATCACTGTAACCATGGAAACTGAGGTTTAGAGGGATAAAGTTATTTGCCCCTGAGTTATACATCTAGTAAATGATAGCAATGAGATTTGAACTCCTATAGCCTGACTCCACTCTCCCAACTTTTAACTATTGCACCACATTGAAATAGCAAAATGAACTGAGGTGAGTTTTTTTCACTTACTTTAGTTCATCTTCTTATTTCCCCAACACAAATTTAAAATGTATGACTGATTAATTAGATTAATTTGGGTCAGACACAAGTTCCACTAATATTTACTCAAGTGATATGGCCCCTGTGTGATGTTCTTCTAGCTAGACAATAGTCCCCAAACCTCTGGGGGTGTTTTACAGACACCTCCATTGTCCCAGTCACTCTTCCCTTACTGAAAATGTCAATTTTTACACTTAGTCATCAAACACAATTCTTAGAGAAAATGGTATCTCATCCCCCACCTCACAGCCTCCATCAGTAGGAGGTTCAAAAGAACCAAAATTGCACCTAGGACTATTGGGATTCACACAATAAGACTAAGTCCTAGTAATATTTCACTGCCTTTCTGGAGGTGCTAAGTGATAAAGATCAGAATGGATTTTGCTGACTTTAATGGGAAAAGTGAGCCTTTTGTTACTATTCACCTTGCTTTCCCTCGAAGAAAAACCCAACTTTGGAACATTCTTTTGGACCATGATTGGATATGGGAGCATCCTGAGATTTCAATGTGTCTAATAAAACTCACCAAAGAATGGAGGCACGATAGGAGGGGAGGTGCATTATGGTAGCACAGAGATGTGCTTTGCTCTCAAAATGGAGCTGGATGCTCATTGTAAATGAGGAGCCCGGAGTGAGATGTTTGAGAGCACAGCTGGGAATATGTGCAAAGCTCACTTTCATTTTCATTTGAATACCATAGAGGCAGCATTTGACTTGCTTAAAATTAAAAGGTACATCAAGAATGCAAAACATTGTATAAAATTTTAACCAGCCAGTCTTTTCGGTGTCTTTTTAATCTCTTATTGGTTCTTCATTTTTTTATACTGTATTATCATAACTGACTCGGGGGCTGTGTGGTTGTTTGTCATCCACCCTTAGCTTCCCTTTTCTAAAGTTGCATGTGCACCTCTACAGTTAGGTATCCACCTCCTGCACTCAGTCTTTATAATCATATTATGCTTCCTTTTCACCTTTCTTCTCTCTGTTCTCTTTCTTCTCGGCTCTACCCGCACCCTCTCTTTCCCTCACTCTTCAGACACCTTCCTTTCTTTCTTCCTTGCCCTCTTATTCCAACAGCCTACCAGTACATTTGAAACAAATTCCAATCTGGGAAGTTTGGGTCCTTTAAGTGAAAATGATGTTTTCCTCTGAAATCTCTGATGTGCACTGGCCATTCCCTGTGGCTCAACTGTAGGTATTCTGATATATTCAAGGGTTGTCCATTGCAGAGCTGGAGACTAGCAGGTTTGATCTTGAAATTAGTGAGCAGTGAGCATGGCAGTGAGCATTAACCTCAGTGATTTTTTTAAATACTTATAATAATTAAAATAATAACAGGGGCAATAGCTGCTAACATTTCTTGAGAGCTTACTAGGTACCAGGTCCTACGATAACCACTTTTATAAGTATTTTCTCATTTAATCCTCACCAGAACTCTGGGGAGCATGTTCTGTTTTTATCCCCATTGTAATGAGGAAACCAGAGTGCAGTGAGTGACACAGGTCGCACAGCAGTGAGAGGCTCTTAATAACTGGGCTGCTGTGACACCTCAGCAACCACAGGGTAGTTGTGAGTCTTGGGATTCCAGCTAGGGCTGATATATCATGAAGAGCGCTGGCAGGTATAACCAGACAGGTGAACACAAGGTGGACCAGGTTGCAATAGCCAGTGCAAGGTGTTCGCAGGTGCCACAGAAAGGATTCAGTCTGGGAGCAGAGAACAGAGTTGGAGGTTCAAAGCTACTTACAGTCCAAGTCAATGAGAGCAGTAAGTGATGGGGGACCTGAAACAAGGTAGGGCAATAAGATGGATGGTTCATGGTGGTGAGCAGATTAGGGACTGTAGTGGAAAGTTCAGGAAAGGAGGTAATGCATGACAGATACCCAGTGGTTGCCATGCTGGAGTTTGGAGAGGGGACTGGCAGATCTGGGAAGGGCCACAGCTCAGGAACCATACTGGGTAATGGGGCTCAGAGATCAGGACAGGTCCAGTTACCAACCCTGGGGCACTGTGTCCAGATCAGGTGAGCAGAACTCCAGAGGAAAGATACATCCCATGCACCTGTGATCTCTCACCTGGGGAGCTGCGTAAACACACATAGCACCACAAGCTGTGTGACATGGTGTCTTCTTTCTAGTGGTCTCTCAAAACCCATAGTGTGTAAATGATCTTTTATACCTAAAAGTGAGTGGATTCAAGTTTAACCCTAACAGAATGTCACTTTCACACTCTGACTTGCTTTTTTTTTTTTTAATGTTTATTTGTTTTTGAGAGAGACAGAGTCAGGGTGCAAGTGGGGAAGGGGCAGAGAAAGAGAGAGACACAGAATCCAAAGCAGGCTCCAGGCTCTGAATGGTCAGCACAGAGCCTGACATGGGGCCCAAACTCATAAACTATGAGATCATGACCTGAGCTGAAGTCAGACACTCAGCAGACTGAGCCACTCAGGGGCACCTGACTTGCTTTCCTGAACAAGAGAGTAAGAGATCCAGATGCAGCTGGCATGTTTGCATGACCCTGGGGATGCTGTGTGAATGTGCCACACACACTGATATCAGTCTATATATCACAATAAAGAAAAGGAAGGAAATTGCCCTCAGAGGCAACAGGGAGTTAATCTGGGAAGTAGGGCAGAGAGTGGGTCAGAAAACAGCTGTGTTTTACTGCAAGTGCTTCTACAACATTTCAATTTTATTGTTTTGTTATGTATGTACGTATGTCTGTATATTATACACTTGAAAAAATGTAGTAAATTTGACTATCAGGCAGTCAATCCTATACGAAATTAAAAGGCAGAAGGGAGCACAGAGACCATCTGCTAACATATTGTTGCAGGCAAGAAATCTAGGCAATCAAACTGACAGATATAAGAATTTTTAAAAGAGAAAGAATAGTAGCCAGGGACCATTTAATGTAGGCACTAAGAGGTTGATATAGCGCTTGGAAATCATTATAACACAGAGTATTACACTTTATGGGGCCAGTGGTGGTCTGAGACCTCCAGGAAATATCCAAGTATCCCCATCACACTCTGTTTAAGGAGGCAGGGAGCTAGGAAATATATTTTAGCAAGGTTTTTTTTTCAAAAGGAGCTAAAATCACAAGAGAAAGAAAATGTTGTTCTTATGTGACTTCATAGCACGTAAATTAGAGTAAATTTTTTAGATATTTCTAATTAAAACTGCCACACTGCATGCTCTCTGAAGACAGGGGCCACGTCTGTTTTGTTCACCACAGCCGCCCCAGGAGGAAATAAAGAACTTATACAGAATTTCTCTTTCCTCAAGCCACAGGAGATGTTCAGTCTGCTCCAGACCAAGAAGGGCTACAGGCCTGGCCCCAGGAGCAGACCTTGGCCTTCCATGGAATGGGAGGAGGGAAGAAGCATTGTTCTCACTCCCAGTAGAACAACATTTCTTGGGCCTCTGAGATGCTCCTCACTGAGTCCCACATAAAACTGAAGAACTTAGTCCGCAGCCATCATCTCTCTGCTCCATCTGACTGCTGGAATAATTGAAACTAGAAACGTCTGCTTTGACTGCTGCTGGAAAGGAAAACTTACGTTTTTGTGGAAACTCCAGTACGGCCTCAAACAAGAAACTTCACTGGGTTTCTTGTGAAATTTGATTTCTGTCCTCTCGAATTTTCTAGACAGGGAACCAGAAAAAAGCCCTACATAGATGCAGCAGTGGGGACTTTGGGACCCTCAGTTCAATTCAGAGCTGGGTAGTCCACTGAGGAGAGAGACAGGGGAAGGGAGACCTCGAGGCTTACCCAGAAATAAAGCCTCTTGGGCCCCCAGCATCAGCCACAGAGCTCAGAGCCATCAGAGCCTTGAATGTGGCCCAGCCTGATTGGGGGGGTGGGTAGTGTCAGGCATCTCCACACCTGTGCCACACTGTTCACAGACGTTGGACACAGGCTATCTGCCTGACCCACCTTGGAAGGCCGGGCCTTAACTCCCCCTCCACTCTTTCTCCCGTACCCCTTCCTCATTTCCTCCTTGTCTCTCACCTCTCCCAGCCTTCCACCCTCACCCTCCTTCTCCCACTCCTTTCCTCCCCAAGGTCTTCTCTCCCTGCCCTCCCTCTCCGTGCACTGCCTCCTCGCTCCCTTCTCTCTTTGGGAAGCCAATGCCTTACCCATTAGGCCACAGGGTGACTCTCCCTCTCAGTCTCTTTCCTCATCCTTTCTTCTTTCTCCACCTGACCCCTTTCTCTCCCTCCTTCCTGGTTCCTTCTCTCCCTCTGACTTCCAATAAATAAAATAGATCTCTCTACTCTAAGAAAATCAAAGGTTAGTCTTTACCAGAGGCTCTTCTCAGTTCCACATACAATAAATAACCACCCATTTCTTCCCCGGGTTAGAAAGAGTAGGCTACTCATGCCCAGAAGACAGTGATTTTTGAGGGTTCAGAAGTATTTTAAACAAGCTGTCTCTGAGCTGCTCTCCTTTCACAGGACTGCACATCTGCCAGCTGGTGGCTCCTCAACCTGCTTTTCCCTCCCACCTGGAGAACAGAAGGACAAGGGGGCTAAAGAAGTGTTTGCACAGGCAGGAGTTGAAGGGAAGACCCCAAAGCTCTAGGAATTGAGGCATCCACAGAATAGGCCCTAGTGGAGCTTGAGCCAGACTTCTGAGGCCCTGAGCTACTCCCCCTAGCCCTCCCCTAGTCTTCTCAGCCTGCCCCCTAGACAGACAGAGGCCCACTCTGGAGCAGAGGAGGCTCAAGCTCCAGGACCCTCAACTGCTCTGGTCCTTCCAAGGCCCTGGGAAGAAACTCAGCATTGTGTTCCCATGGTCCTATGTTTTTGCAAGGTTTGCAAAAGGAATATATGTTAACCACCGTGGGGTTTGATGACTCTTTCTTTCCACTACTGTTTCCTCTCAGGCATATCTCTCCTCTGGTCAATTGGCCCTGGAGTGGGCATTTGGGGGATCCGACTAAGGGGAAGTTGAATTGGGAATGCATTTAGTTTATATTTAGTAGGAAACATTTGTGTGGTCTGCAGTCACTTCTGTGCATGGGCGAGTCATGGCTGGCCATCCCAGTGCAGGAATGGCTTACAAGAATAGTGCCACGAGGCTGAATCAAAGATGAATATGTCCTACAGCACCAGGCTTCAGAAGTTTGTGGGTAGTTTTAGAAAAACAAGGCTTGAAATGCAAGGAGCCTGAAGCTAGCTTGTGGAAAATTCTTCCAATCATGAGATGTGTAAAATTCCAAAGGGAGTATTCTGTTCTCACTGGTGTCGCATCAAAACAGAAATCAGGAATATATTTGATGATGTCGTATATACACTGATAAACACACTGTGCTTTGTTTATGGGAATTGCAAGAAACGAAATGTATCAGAAATCCTGTGTTTTTAGGGCATGAACGTGTAGCAGCACTGCACACAGCTAGCATGTCTGTAAGCAGGCATGCTTTAGTGCCTCCCAATTATCAATAATTTTGATCTGTCTTGCTAGAGAAAAGACTACCTTATCTTCCTATTCTCTCTTGTACAGAATCATTGCCATATAAAGAAAGTATCAAAGTTTGCAGGCAAAACTTACAGAGGAAAAAGTTATTTTAAAAGTATGTTAGGCAGTTAATTAATTTGAATATTAATTGTTTTAAGGATTTTGAAATGTCTGTTGCATTTGCCAGATTTTTAAATCATGAAATGTTTTGTAATTTATTTTTTCTTTCTCAAGAGTCATTTCCATACCTAATTTTGTAGTCATATTTTTGTATTAATTTTTTTTATTTTTTTAATGTTTATCTATTTTGAGAGAGAGAGAGAGAGAGTATGAGCGGGGAAGGGGCAGAGAGAGAGAGGAAGACAGAAACCAAAGCAGGCTCCGAGCTCTGAGCTGTCAGTACAGAACTCGACATGGGGCTCAAACTTATGAACTGCGAGATCATGACCTGACCCGAAGTTAGACGCTCAACCGACTGAGCCACACAGGTGTCCCGTATTAAAAGCTTTCTTAAAGAGAACCCCCCACCCCAAATTGTTTAAGCCTCAGGCCCCACAAACCTGGATCCTCTCTACTGGCAGCCTTGGTGAGCATCTGGACAAAGGCCTGTTCTTTTCTGTCTCCAGGAGCCTGCTCCAGCCCAGCCCCGACATTCCTGGAGCAGTTTGGTCAGTGAGTCCTGCAGGGATAGCAGGTGGCCTTTCCCCCAGGATCTCTAGTTTTGGGGGCTGTGGACATTCTCAGGCTCCTACTGTCATTGAGAGACAGCAGTGAGGAGCAGCTGGTGGTGCTCAATCTCACGAGCTGTGCGGAGACCTAGCTAGCTGCACAAGTTCTTGTTTTGACATGAATCCATTTGAGGTTCTTTTGATTCAGGGAGAGGTAGGATGGTTTTCTGCCAGACCTTTCCTCTGATCTGCTGTATCGTATTTGGTTCAGGTGATCTGCCACACAAAACTGACTCATCTCATCTTGCAGCAAGGCCCTTACCAGTTTTCTGATTTCTTTAACAGAGTTGGTGTGGATCTGGATGAAGATCTGAAGGAGCCCACCTCACACCAGGCAAGTCAAAGAGGCCAATTCACAGAGTATAGAGATATGAAATGTTCTTTTCCATGGAATGTTCCATGCTTGTCTGGCTTGTGGCCAAAGGGCTCAACCTAAAGTGGGCTGCCTCCACTGATAAAACACTTCCAATGACTGTAAAGTACCTGGGAATACAGGGTATTGATAACCTTTGTTATAGAACTTTAGAATGCATAGAACTACCATGAACTTGCACCCTCTCTGTGTCAACAAGCAGTGGAAACTCTACAGTGTAGAAGCAAGAGCATGACTCTTGGAATGAGGTAGCCCGGAATTCAAATCCCCTGCCCATGGACTTGCCAGCTAGGTAATCTCAGTGAAATGTATTCAGTGAATGTCCAATGCATGTTGGGCACACAACAAATGGACCTGTTTCTCTTGCATAGCTTCTCATTAATCAGGTCCAGGTGTATAGAAATACTGAAACATTGAAAATTTGCAAAAGCACAGTAAAACTGTCTAGGTGATCCATTCCTAACTTAGCCATGCAACCATTATCTGCAGAGACCTGAAAATCCTTAGGGAAATTTGCTCAGAACAATGCACTGTTCCCTCAAGTACAGAGCTGTAGTCTCCAAACTCTGAACTGGAACCTGACATCCCAGTAGAATCTGCCATTGGCAATTTTGCATTGGCCATTTCTAATTCGGTACTTAAGACAATTGTGTAGGCATGTTGCACCTTTTGTTGAAATTGTAAGCAAGCGGATAGACACAATAGAATAATATAAATAAGTGATGTTGCTTAATGACTCGTGTTCTGATCACACCTGGATTTGAAGAGGATCCATCTCTCTCTTATTTTGTGATTTTTTTTCTATAATGCCATCAATGAAGCACAGCTGGTTAGTGCTGCTGGGCAAAATGTTGCTACTTTTCTAGTTTACAGAGACTGAAAGAAGGAAGGATCCTGTGCTCTAAAAAAAAGGGCTGGAAAATTAAGTTGGTGATGATCTTGGCCTATTGTACTTTGAATTTTTTTTTTGTAACATGTGTTTCAAGGCCAGGCTGGTGCTGTTTCCTCAGACTCCACAGCCCAGGAAACACACCTAGCTGCAGGAATGAGCACAGCAGGGGTTCCAGCACACCGAGATTGGGGCCAGCGCGGTGACCTGAGAAGGGAGATCAAAGCCCGCTTTCTTACGCTGGTGGGCTGTTATGAGTAGTTAGTAACGGGCGGTGGTGGCTGATTTCTGAAAGGCATTTTCATCTCATATAGGTCAACTAATCCGTTCTCCTACCTTTAAGCAAAACTTTTATCTAAATTCTATCTTTCTCTTCTATCTTTTTCTTTAAAAGAAAAGAGAATAAGAAAATTCATCAAAGCAAATTTGTCTTTCTCTAGCTGCCTAATATTTTGAAATCACATAATTATTAGGAAGATTACCTATGAGCCTAATTCCTTCCTTTGACAATTAAAGCATTTTATTTTAGCTCATTTACACCATTGTTAATTCAGTAATAACTCCTACCTGAAGATACTTAGACCAGTAGAAAATATTTGTTGTTGTTAAGAGGTGAGATGGTGCAACTATGTCCAGTGAAAACTGCATTGTCTTTGGATCTCGGACAGTTTTTCTCTGTCTCTTTGACTCTCACATTCCCTATCTGTAAAATGTGGTTGAAAATAATGTCTACGTCTCCAGATTGGTATGACAATCAAGTGAAATTATATTTATGAAAAGTACATAACAATTAATTTAGTTAAACCCAGCTCATCTTATAAAGGATTTGTGGCAGCTTACACGTACAATAAAATATTAGTAAAATATTTTGAGAATTTTTAAATTCAATAAATAATATTACTAAGAGCAGAAAGTCAAAACCAGAGGGATAAAGAGGATCAAGAAAAAGCAAATCATAAGGTCCTATATACTTGCTTAGTCAAACCACAAGTAAGCTTTTGTAGCTAAGGGGGAAAGGAGGAAAAAATAATCACTAATATGCTAAATTATTATCATTAGAGGGAAAAATCATACACTCTCCTCAAGCGGTACAAAACTTCACAGGCCACCATTTTAAAAGAAATTTCTCACTTGGGGCTTCCTGTACAGGACACATAAGGAGCTGTACAAATGTTAGCTAACTAATCTGATTATAAATTACACAGCTCCAACTGAACTGCTGGTCCTTAAAAACAATTGTTTTGAAGAGGTGTCCTGAGAGTGTTCCTATTCACAATTATATTTGACTACCAAGGTAGCTACATTTCAGGAAAAGATTTTCTCCAGACCTTGGAATAATTCTTATCTTCCATGTCAAGTATAAGAAACAGTGGCATCAAGCTAGAAACTAAAAAGGAAAAAAAAACCAAAAACACAGTGTCCATGCTGCTGCCACCTGACCTGGACAGTTTTGGGGGGGAGGGGGCTTTCCAAACCATATGTCAAGAACTTCGTTGCCTTCATTTTGCCTGACAGCTCTTTGCTTAATTGCATCTGTTTTTATTATTTGCATTTTTATTATTTGCCTCTGTTGCTCTGTAGGACTGAAGAGCAGAAACCCTCATTCTTAGGAGGATTGTTTGTTTCCACTTGGTCTGCATGTACTCAGTTGGGCTTGTGTTAACAAATAAAATGATTCTCACACCACACTGGTCAACTTCTAAAAAGAGAAGAAAAAGAGGAAGACTATATTCACCAAAAGCTAGAAAGTTTACAGTTATGGCGATAACTGATTGTATACTCTCAAAATCAATAACAAACATATATCATTATAGTTTTTAAGGAACCTCTTCTTTCTCAGTTGGTGGACAGTAAAACAAGCTTCAGGGAATACGAACTTCTAGTTGTGACTAACCAGCATTGTCACAATTTTCCTTTTTTGCCTTGCAACACCTTTAGAGTGTGAATGGTATTACACTTTTGCTTGTACCAGACCCAAAAGCTTTAGAAAGCATGTTCTACATGCAGGTATTAAAGTTTAAATATGTACTCTATGCAAATGTGCTTCTTTGAGAAATGGGAGATAGTATAGCTGTGAATTTTATGTCTCTTAAATTAAAAACAAAAGAACCCTGAGACTCCCACCCCCTTCTCCCACTACCACCATAGAAGGTTCTCCTTGTAATTGATTCTGTGTCCTTGAAAGCACAGGACTGCACAGAAGTTAAGAATCACTGGAGCACCACACTCGCCTTAATATTTTAGTAGAAATTCCTGCTGCCCAAGGAGGCTTACCAGTATTGCTTCTTTTTTTTCTTTGCCATTTTTCTCATGATCATCCTAATATTTGTTCAGTACAGACTAGACTATTGTTAACACTTGTAAGCACCTGTATTAACTCAATTTCCTAGATAACCCTATCCCTATGAGTGGGTACTATTATTATCCCCATATTACAAATGAGGAAACTCTATACAAATAAGTTAAATAGCTTGTCCTAAGGTACATAGCAGGAAGAGGTGAAATGTTAACCTAGGCAGTCTAGCTCCAGAACTTCCACTGGAAATGGTATGCACTCATGCATTCATTCATCCATCCATACCATCCACCATGTCAGATATTAGTCTATGTGTGCAGAAGATGCAGCAGTTACCAGTTCAAAGTTTTCACCCTTACAGAGCTTTTGTTCTAATGGACACGCTGATAAGAAAAAAAGGTAAACACCTACATAAGCTCAGATAAGGATATGAGTACAGCAGGTAAGGGGATGGTGAACAACGGAGGAGAGGCATTACCTTATCAGCTCAGGGCTTTCCTTTTTTTTTTTTTTTTAATGTTTATTTATTTTTGAGAGAGAGAGACAGACAGAGAGAGAAAGAGAAAGCACGAGCAGGGAGAGGGACAGAGTGAGACAGAGACAAAGAATTCAAATCGGGCTCCAGGCTCTGAGCTGTTAGCACAATCCCAGCGTGGGGCTCAAACTCACTAACCATGAGATCCTGATCTGAGCAGAAACAGTCCATACACCTAACCGCCTGGACCACCCAGACACCCAAGGGCAGGGCTTTCTAAGGAAATGGCATTTGATTAGAGGTCTGAATGGTGTGCGGAAGTGCGCTGTGTGGGATCTGGAGAAAAAACAGTCCAGAGAAAGGCTACCGCAAGGATGAAAGCCATAGAGTCAAAATGGGTTATGGTGTGTTCCATGAGTAGTAGGAAGGCCAGTGTGGCTGTGGATTGGTGAACAAGGTAGGAGCAGATGAACATGAACTGGGAGAGACAGAGAGCAGCCAAATCATTGGCCAAGGAGATGAGTGTGATTTTATTCTACTTGTGATGGAGAAAAGACTCTTAAAGGTTTGGAACTTGGAAGTAATGGAATCAATCCTTTTTCAGAATTCATTTTTCTCCCATCTGTACTCTGCCAACTGTTACAATGAGGTCAATTTTCATCTTTTCTAACAGATTTTTTACTTTTTAACACTATGCTTGCTTCTCTATGTGCTCTCTTAATTCTAACTTCCAATTTTTTTTTTCCTTCCCATAGTTTCTTCATTGAAATTCTGTTCTCGGTTGTCACTTATGCTTCTGTGTAACCTGTGTGAATCAGGTCTGGTCACTACAGCTCAAGTAAGTCAGAGCAGAGCTGAGAAAGGTCCAGAGAAGGGCAACTTCAATAACTTAGCAGAGGAGGATTAAAAGGATTACTGTTTCTCCTGCAGAAAGATTAGCACTAAGAAGGAATACAATAAAGTGTCTATAAAAATATGAAGAGTGTGAGTAAGGTGAATGAAGTCTTGTTTTTCTTTTCCCAGAAAACCATAACCTGGAATACCCCTGAAATCTGAAAGAGCTCATTTGGGGAAGAATAAAAGGATTTGTTCTTCTGCAATTGATACTTATTACTCATGGTCATCTAGAATTGCAAGGGCTGGAAATAGAAATAGGTTTAGGAGGAGAAGAGATTAATTAGCAGATGGTGAGATCATCTCATCTTTAAATAAAAATTAATTTTTCCCTGTGAATATTCTCAAATCTAAGATCATAGTTAACATATAGGAAATAATATTCATATATATATGAAAATATATATAAATAATTTTCCCTGTGAATATTCTCAAGTGTCCTAATAAACTTATAGAAAAAAGAATAAATATTTCCACATATATGTATATACACACATATGCCCCAGATTTAACCATTAACATTTTTCCAAACTTGCCCCTGTGCTGTTGGAATTGACTTCATAGACTATAAATTCCATACTATACCTCCACAGATATTTCAGAAATAGAATACTAAGCTCTATAAAATTGACCTGACCCAGATGAGGGTTTTTTATGTTGCATTGTAACTAATAGTATTTTGAGAAAAATGAAAGGAATTTTTCCAAGCAAATATCCTACGTTTTCCCTTGGTAATATTTACTTTATTTGGGTTATAATTACTTATGTTTTATACATCCAAAAATGTATTTCTTCCCACTAATTTTTACTGCATAGGATTAAATTCCATATATTTCTCTTACCTGTACATTCTACCATTGCATGTTCTAGAAAGCAGGAATGATGAGAAAGAGGAAGTGGAGGAAGATGGCAACTACAATTTAGTGTGCACTTTTTATTTTTTTAATAGTTTATTTTTGAGACAGAGACAGAGTTTGAGTCGGGGAGGGGCAGAGAGAGAGACGGAGACACAGAATCTGAAACAGTCTCCAGGCTCTGAGCTGTCAGCACAGAACCCGATTCAGGGCTCGAACCCATGAACCATGAGATCATGACCTGAGCACAAGTCAGACGCTTAGCCTACTGGGCCACCCAGGCGCCCTCAGTGTGCACTTTTTATATACTAGGTGCCATCTATATACCCACATTTCTTTACCTTGGCCAATCAAAACACCTGTTATAACCCCTAGCTTATAAATTATGAATTTGAAATTCAAAGAATTAAAAGAACTTTCCCAAGACAGCAACAACAACAAAAACAACAGATTCCAGACACTTCAGTAACACCCAACACTTCAGCTCAGTGAGGCGGCAGCTCTCTGCTTGGACTGTTCTCTGTATGGACTCTACCTTCTTGCTCCACAACTGGAATAGGCCTCCAGGCAAGGGGTCCAGAAAAATATAGGCTCCCCTCGTTTGCTGTCCTTCTCTTGAGAACCACAGGCTTTTGCTGCCAGTCTCCTAATACCTGAGTTCTAACATATATTTATGAAACCAGTTATTCTATGATAGTCAACCATTACATATTTTGGAAGTAGTTTTATAAGGGGAAACATTGTTTTGTTTTGTTTTCAGATATGTAATACTATATATTTGAATCACAAGTCTCAATATGAGACTCTTTGCTTTGGTGTTTGCGGTTTGGGGCATTACGTGGAACAGTAGGGGACATTATGAATTAGGATCTTCTTACTCCAAGGTGTGTTTTCCATTAGGGTGTGTGTACATGGATGTGCGTGTGTGTGTGTGCGCGCGTGCGTACATGCATATAAAAGAGCACACTAACTAAATAATGATATAAATCAGGCATTAGTTAAGAATACTGTCAGTTAAGTATAGTGAGATGATGTGAACTTCCTCCTGCCTGTAAATTGGTCCATCATTTTATGCCTTGTATTCAGTACAAAATCCCTAACATGGTATACTGCATCTAGGATACATTTTGATATACTCTTAAGGGGGAAATATATCTTCTATACCCCAAATAGGTAACCTCTGTGAATATACTTTGCAAACTACAAAGAGTTGTGACTTATCATTTTATTATCTCTTCCCAACTCCCACTCCAATGCCTTTTACACTGGGAACTAATGATTCTAGTATATTGTTGTATTAGCTTTCTATTGATGCATAACAAATTATCCCAAAACTTTGTGGCTTAAAACAACAAATATTTATTATCTCACAGTTTCTATGGGTCAGGAATTTGAAAGCTAAATGTTTCTAACTCGAGGTGTCTGGAGAAGTCAGAATGTCAGCTAGAACTAGTCATCTGCAGACTTGACCAGGGGTTGGTTGGGGGATCCACTTTCATGTTGGCAGAAGGCCACCAGTTCACTGCTGACTATTGGCAGGAACACTCATTTCCTCACTGCATATATCTCTCCCTCCATAGAGCTGCCCAAGTGTCCTCCCGATATGGCCACTGACTTCCCTCAAGTGGTCTAAGACAGACAGCAAGGAGGCAGCCACAATGCCTTTTTATGACCTACTCTTGGATATGGCCCACCATCACTTCTGCTCCATTCTAATGATTAAAAATGAGTCACGGGGCGCCTGGGTGGCTCAGTCGGTTAAGCGTCCGGCTTCAGCTCAGGTCATGATCTCACGGTTCGTGGGTTCAAGCCCTGCATCGGGCTCTGTGCTGACAGCTAGCTCAAAGCGTGGAGCCTGCTTCGGATTCTGTATCTCCCTCTCTCTCTGACCCTCCCTGCTCACGCTGTCTCTCTCTGTCTCTCAAAAATAAAAAAAATTTTTTTTGTAAATAACAACAAAAAAAAATGAGTCACTAAGTAAAATACACACTCAATGGGAAGGGAAATTAGTCTCCATCTTTTAAAGGAAAAAGTGCCAAAAAATTTATGGATATACATTTTTAAACCATTGCAATATTATATTATATTTACCTGAACCAATTTACTTTACCCTGGATTAACTTGGATCTCCTATACAGAAAGGCTATTTGAACATTCCCTTTCTTTGTAGCTAAACCAAATTTAGCCCATCTGGTAGTTTGTCTATGTCTACATGTCACCGTAACAGTTTATCCATCCTTGACTAGTTCTTTCCTTCATTTTCTTCTCCCTAAGCACGTATTTTCTGACTATACATTTTAGAGAACATTTATGAATTCATCATGGCATGGAGATGGTGACAAGATTTGTATAAAGTAGTTTCTATGTGGAAGCTAAGAATTAATGATATACCTTTTAAAATGTAAATTTGAAAAAATTTCCTATTGACCTTCAATTATAATATGCTCCTTCCTCAAAATCCACAAATTTTTCTCTTTAGGGGCACAGAATCTGGCCCTCTCCTTGGAAACTAGAAAATCAAGGCAATAAACTTGAAATTATTACATGAATACATTTCAAATTGTAGGGAAAAGGTAGAGCAAAAGTACTGCTATCAAATTCTATTCACAGGTACAACTTGTAAAACTGCTCTGGAACCCAGAAGGAGCTCTATGGGCTTGTTATAATAATTATTTGTCTTTATTATAATTCTGTGCAACTTCCACTGACATTAATATTGAATATGAAATCTCAAGAAATAGAAAGGAAAATCTCTCTCTCCTAATTCATTGAATCCCCCTGAAATGAGGAGCAATCCCACATGACTATCCCAGAGCAGAGTTCATCCTGTTCACTTAACAAAGGCCCAACATTTGAATATTGATAGAGGAATGTATTTGCATTTGCTTAGTTCTTTTTCATTAAGGTTAATACAACAAACAGTCCCTTCTGGCTTCTGTGTCTGGATTTCACAGATTTCTGGCCTGAGCCTTTCATTTTCTCCCAGGGGTCTAAATAAGCATAAAACAAAGAATGCCTTCACAATTTCCCTATTGCTCCCTCTCTGGGGTAGTGCTAAGCGGGGGAGGGGTCATTTAAAAGGTAAGCACTCACCCCCTACTGTGCTCAGTCTCTTCCCAACCTCTGGTTTATTCCCTTGTCTAAGGAGGGAAACGAAAGATAATCTTAAGTTCCAGTCGCTTTTACCTTTTCCCAGAAATAGAAGATAAAGGAAACAGAAATTGCACATATATCAAACACTCTGCTTCTTAGAAGTATCAAGGGCAAATAAAAGTTAGGATTCAGTGCTCTTGAATCTCTGGTTCCCATTTACAACTGTGAAACATGAGGCTTAGAGTTGATAAGTGTATTGTTATTAAATGGTAAACGGTAGAGAGTCAGACTCAAATTTTGGTTTTCAGTTTCTTTATCCTCTGTGTGTTCCAACATTCACACCACTTCCCCTCTGGGAGAGAAGGACTTAGAAGAAAAGAAATACTGCTACTGATAAAGAAAATACCATCAAATTCCAGATTCTACTTCTAATGATTGCTCACATCCATTGTCCTTGGGTGTGAGTTGATCTCTGCTTCAGAGTAATCTAGGTAAATTAATGCTACCTGCTGTCCTCTGCCCATCTGGACCCTCCCAGAGGCTTGCCCTCTGTGCTGCCTCATCAGATACCTTTCCTGTTCCAGGGTGACTGCAAAGGCTGGCCTTCCCTTGGCACATTTATCTTCAACCCCCAGTGAACAAGCAGAGCACACAGTAGACTAACTCATTTATTTCTACTCATTTATTGATGGCCTTTCATAACCGAATTATTAAGTCATCAATAACTTCAGAGAAATAAATGAATGGATCCAGAACTGGGCCAACAGATATTTAAGATACCCACTGAAAATTTTATCTAGGATCAGCAGAAAAGTCAATGCTGGGTCATCAGTGGCATTTCCCTCACCTGGGAAAACATGGTCTATGGTTTATTCTAATTAGAACCCAGTCTATTTCTTTACAAACTAGTAAAACAAATTATGTCTCCAATCTCCTGAGTAAAATAAAGTTTGATAAAAGGTTACATTTGTTAACATTTTCCAAAGTGCTACCTAATATGTGTTGCTCTTATCAACTGTCAAAAAAAAATCTCTAAAAGTTTTGCCAGAAAAAGGGTATAAGATCTTTCACTAGTGCTCATGAGTACTAGTATATTCCCCTCAGGAAATAAAAGAAAAAGGATAGGGAAAGAGGAAAGAAAGGCAGTGAAGGTTTCTAAGACCTTGGAAAACACTTGAAACCAGTATCAAGGAGTCTAGAGAAATTCCTAACACTGACGTTCAATTTCTATAGGGACACTTTCTTTTTTTTTTTTTTTT
>NC_043704.1:117902416-117908649 GCF_006229205.1 Suricata suricatta
CAGCACACTTTCTTAATAAAAACCCTTGAGAAAGTCGGAATAGAAGGAACTTACCTAAACATTATAAGAGCAGTCTATGAAAAACCCACAGCTAATATCATCCTCAATGGGGAAAAACTGAGAGCATTCCCCCTGAGTATAGGGACACTTTCAAAGCCATCAGCACTTAACCAGCTGATGGGAGCCATGCATTTTCATTATGTTTTGGGGTATAGGTAGCAGCTCTGTCTTGACTTACATGATTGCCCCAGAATCCTGACCTCATCTCCCTACTCAAATATTCCTTCGCCCTAGTTTACTCCCCACTTATAACTGGGGCCCCACCTAGATGAGAGGAATCTTGGCCACTGAGAGGTCCCAAATGTGCTTGGAAACCTCTCTGTGCCCCAGCTGCCTCAGTTGCCTAATCTGTAGAATAGGAATGATAACAGAACATACTGTATCAATTACTATAATAATTAAAAGAGTTAATATATGAAAAGCACTTAAAATACTATCTGGTACATGATAAGTGTTCAAGAAGTATCAGCTGTGATTGTTGTTGTCATTAATATATACATATACACATATATAAATATTTTCCATGTGATTAGGACCTTGGAGACCAGCCAGTCCAATTTCTTCAATTAGTTTTGCAGGCAAGGAAACCGTAGCCCAATAATTTATATAGTGTTTGTACTTTCTAACATTTAAAGACTAAGTGAGATACTGGCAGAAAGAACATCATCTTTGGAGTCCAGCAGTCCTACATTCAGATTCTAGCTCTCTTGCTTGTGCTTGGTAACCATGCAACTTTGGGCTCATCTCTTCCCTCCTCTGGGCTTCTCTAGGTTCTCTCCTACATGATAGGTGTAACATGACTACCCTGATAGAGTGTTTTGAAAACTGAAAAATAATGACTAAAAAAGTTAATGACTGAATAATAGGACTAGCATGCTGCCAAGGAATTAATGAGCATTCAATGTCATTATTGCAAATGCCATTCTCCACATGCTGCAGAGAGGGTGCTAGAGCCCAGGGCCCCCAATTGCCAGCCGAGCTCACCACCACACAGTCTACCTTTACTTAAAAACAAACAATCCAACCAAAACTGTGCATTTGCTTACACTACGTTCTATCAGTTTTCTTCAATGACTATCTCGTCATCAGTAGATGTTATAGCTATCAAAAATTACCTGTGCGTGCTGATAAGATTTTGTAAGTCCTTTATTGTTCTTAAAGAAAAGAAAGTGGAGAGAGAGACAGAGAAAACTCTCCACTATTGGTCCAAAGTGTTTCTAACTAGTTTGACCTGCAAAAGCTGTGCCTGTTGGAGAGATGATGACTCAGAAACAGCTTGCAGATGCTACAAAATAATAAAGAAAACACTATGTGCAGCTGTGATTTTGCAAATCTCATACCTTTGTGGGGATAGAAACAGCTAGAGAAAGGCTCTGGGAAGGACAGAAATTTAATGGACACTGTTTTCCTTTTGAGGGGAATATGATGAATAAAGTCTATCTCTAGATAACAAGGTATGGCACTCAGGTCTATCAGAAAACAAAATTTTAAGACTTAATGTCCCTAAAAAGATCATAGATGGCTCACAGGGGCCTGGGAGTGAGGAATGGGTTCCATGGTTCCAAGTTTGAGAAACCCTTCCCTCTTGATAATTTTACAATGCTTGTTTATAAATGAAAGCCTCTGAGAAGTCCTATATATAAGAGACCTTTCCAACACTATCAGACCCGTCTTTTCCTAAACAATGAGCACAAAATTTCCATCAGCATCATGTAAGACAGTGGCATTCTAGGAAATACTATTCAAGAATTTATACAAGGTTTGCTGCCAATTTGGATTTTATTTTTGTTGTGAGTCTCTGCTTCAACCATTTTAGACAAAAGATACAGACTAGACGTGGACCACATTTTGCTTTCTTGTATTTCTATGTTATTTGTGGGGGTGGAACTATAACATCTGCTGCTACACATGTTTCAGAGAGCAGAACACAGCTCTTTACTATTCACCATCAATGGAACTGCCTGGGAATGGGGGGAAAGTACATAAAATAAATGAAAGCAAGTCTACTTGGGTTCATCTAAGGGCTGGCTTTGGAGCAGCCAGTGGGTTGCCATTGTCTTCCACACGTTATCATTTCTTGAGAATGTTCAGATTGTTACTGGACTATGAACAAATATTACGATTTGGGGATGAAAACTGTGGGTCTGAACAAAGCAATGGAACAAAGCAATAAAGTCCATGTTAAGATATATAGATGCTTTTATTGATGGAGAAAGTTACAACAGATTGAAGCCTAGAAATCTCTTTTCTTGTCTTTTTTTTAAAATGTTTTTTTAATTTATTTTTGAGAGACAGACAGAGACAGCACGAGCAGGGGAGGGTCAGAGAGAGAGGGAGACACAGAATCTGAAGCAGGCTCCAGGCTCTGAGCTAGCTGTCAGCACAGAGCCTGACTCATGAACCCATGAACCGTGAGATCATGACCTCCGCCAAAGCCAGACGCTCAACCAACTGAGCCACCCAGGCACCCCTAGAAGTCTCTTTTCTTAATATGCATAGTGGGATATTCAAAAGAACTAAAAATGCCACCGAATCTCCTTCCTATCACACTGCAATGTTCACTATGATCTGTCTCTAAGGTTCACCTTTTTTCACTTTCTTTCCTTTTCCTCACATTTCATCTTCTACTCTTACATAAACGCCCATCAAATGCTTTCTCCTCTTTTTTCTTTTTTGTTATTTAGTTTTTATTTCATAATCATGAACTTAACTCTGCAATTGAGCTAGACTTGGAGGGGAGTAGGAAAATATGGAACCCATAAAACTGCAGTGATAACACAGATTATAGGATATTTTGAGCAGATGGGGGTAAAGGGGTGCCCTTCTGAGTCTCAGAAGGAATAGTCTGGTAGTTAAGATAAAATACAATTCAAATTTATTAGATTTGCCCACAGTCAGCAATGCTATTGCTGGTCCTGCCATTCCTGAACCCAAAGCACTCCATACTTCCACAGTATTCATGCCTTCTTTCACTTTGCCAAAGACCACATGCTGACCATCCAACCACTCAGTCTTGGCAGCACCAATGAAAAACTGGGAACTGTTTGTGTTGGGTCCAGCATTTGCCATGAACAAGATGCCAGGACTCATGTGCTTCAGGATAAAATTCTCATCATCAAATTTCTCCCCATCGATGGACTTGCCACCAGTGCCACTATGGATGATGAAGTCAAGTCACCTGGCACATAAATCCTGGAATAATCCTCTGACAGCAGGAACATTTATAACCAAATCCTTTCTCCCCAGTGTTCAGAGAATGATAGTTTTCTAGTCTTTAGAATGTTGTCTGTAAACAGATCAAAGGAGATTCAGCTCCAGGGCTCACTGTCCACGGCAATGTCGAAGAACTCAGTGGTGTTGACCATGGCTGTCTGAAAGGCCAAATGCTTTCCCTTTTTAATTCTTTATCTTCTTCCCTCCCACTCTGGCCATTTTGAAAAAAAAAATAGACAAGCACATTCAAATATTACAGGCTTTCTATAAGGGAATATGTATTTCAAAACTCATAAAATCAAAGTAGAAAGATATCAAAAATTAACCATAGCCTTTGGTAGTGATCAAAAAGAAAATAATGAAAACTAGCTTAACAATTATTAGATTGTTATCATCCCTTTAGACTTGACCTTTTGGTAAGTCATAAATAAATACCATCCAAATTTGACAGAAGTAAACTGCAAAAATCACACAACAGCAATCTGACAGAAATATCACTTTTATTGATGTGAAAAAAGTGGCATTTCTTAGATGTTTAATAAAGTAGGGATTATGAGGAAAAGTAAATGTTGAATTATGCCACAGGAGTCTCATCCACATGGCAAGATCTATGAGCTCATTTGCTTGGCAGCTGCTTTGCCATTTAGATAAAAATGCCTACAGCCCAGGGGCACCTGAGTGGCTCCTGGGTGCCTCAGTATCTTGAGTATCCAACTTCAGCTCAGGTCATGATCTCACATTCCTGTGTTCAAGCCCTGCATCAGAATCTGTGCTGATAGTTCAAACCATGGAGCCTGCTTTGGATTCTATGTCTCCCTCTCTCTCTGCCTTTCCCCTGCTTGCATTCTGTCATTCTCTGTCTCTCAAAAAATAAAATTAAGAGCATTAAAAAAAAAATGCCTACAACCCAGAAAAAAAATTTTAATGTGGTTAAGTTTAACTTGTTCAACATATATCTTATAGTGAAAATATATTAATCTGTTCTATACTAATGTTGATGGTCTATGTAAATATTTTATATTGATAATTTATCCTATACCTTTTTCTGTTGTCTTTCTCCAGGAAGCAAATAACTTGGATAAAAACACAACCAAAACAGAGAGTGCTTGGCTCTTCAGAATGTGGTACAGCTTTGACCACAAGTATCCTTTGGTAATGATGATCTCCCAGATCCTGCTGCCTGGCAGAGATTAACTTCAAGCACTTAGTCATTGAAGTGTATGTTCCTGTTCTTCAAGAAACACAGAAAGGTAAAGTGAACTCACCACAAAATTTGTCAAAAGGTAAAAAGCTGTAGAGCCTATACTTAAGTGTTACAAAGAGCTAAAGTAAAATGTCTTGCATTCAAATTAATTCGGTGTATCCATAGCAATCTAATATTTCCCTAAATGCTAGAGGATAACATGGTATAGATCTGAGGACTGATCTGTTTAACTAATTTTACTGTTTTTCCCTTTGCAAAGATCTTACTTCCGGTCAGGTTGGCCAGGGTAACAACAAAAATCCTTCACCCTTCTCCCAGAAACCCATTTGTGTGCTCTTGTTTCATGTGGTAAAACCATGGAGTGGGGCTGGGGGCAAAGGGAACGAGTGGCCTGAGAGGAAGAATAAGTCTGATCACCATATTATAAAATAACATTACTTTGTTTTCCAGGCAGATTTCAGTTAGCTTTTCCTCATGAAGGCCAATTTTAAAATTCTACCAATCAGTGTAAACATAGTGGCCTCAATACACCTTGCCTTGTGACTGACAGGGCTGAGAAGCCAGGCCTGAAGGGCTTTGCCATTGTGAATTGCAGTAAGTGGTCCATCTCTAATCCCAAGCAAAATCACCAGGAAAGAAAGGGAAGAACTGGGCTGAAAATTGAATGTGTTGAGTCTTTGTAGTTAGTTTTCCACAGTCACAAATCCTTCTCCTTTCAGGGAGAAAATGTCAGTCACTTGTGATTTTAAAGCACCTAAGCAATGATTAAAACCACAACAGATCAGTGGGAGAGGAAGAAGAATTAAAAACAGCGAAAAGAAATTCATTTTAGGCACTCTGACCGAAGTGAGGTGGTATCTCAGTGTGGTTTTGATTTGTGTTTCCCTGATGAGTGATGTTGAGCATCATTTCATGTGCCTGTAGGCCATCTGGATGTCCTCTTTGGAGAAGTGTCTGTTCATGTCTTCTGCCCATTTCTTCACTGGGTTATTTGTTTTTTGGGTGTGGAGTTTGGCGAGTTCCTTGTAGATTTTGGATACTAGCTCTTTATCTGATATGCCTTTTGCCACTATGTTTTCCCATTCTGTCTGTTGCCTATTTGTTTCTTTGATTGCTTCCTTTGCAGTGCAGAAGCTTTTAATCTTGATGGGGTCTTAATAGTTCATTTTTGTTCTTGATTCCCTTACCTTTGGGGATTTGTCAAGGAGGAAATTGCTGCGATTGGGGTCTAGGAGGCTGTTTCCTACTTTCTCCTCTAGGATTTTGATGGTTTCCTGTCTCACATTCAGGTCCTTCAGCCATTTTGAGTTGATTTTTGTGTATGGTGTAAGAGAGTGGTCTAGTTTCATTCTTCTGCATGTTGCTGTCCAGTTCTCCCAGCACCACCTGCTAAAGAGGCAGTCTTTTTTCCATCGGATACTCTTTCCTGCTTTGTCAAAAATTAATTGTCCATACATTTGTGGGCCCAGTTCTGGGTTCTCTATTCTAGTCCATTGGTCTATGTGTCTGTTTTTGTGCCAATACCATACTGTCTTGATGATGACAGCTATAGATGCTGGCGAGGATATGGAGAGACGGGCACCCTCCCACACTGTTGATGGCAATGTAAACTGGTGCAGTTGCTCTGGAAAACAGTGTGGAGATTCCTCAAAAAACTATCCATAGAACTCCCTTATGAGCCAATAATAGCACTGCTAGGGATTTACCCAAGGGATACAGAAGTGCTGATGCATAGGAGCACATGTACCCCAATGTT
>NC_043704.1:117908749-118062868 GCF_006229205.1 Suricata suricatta
AAAGAGCCTAAATGTCCATCACCTGATGAATGGATCAAGAAGATGTGGTATATATATACAATGGAGTATTACATGGCAATGAGAAAGAATGAAATATGGCCATTTGTAGGAAAGTGGATGGACCTCGAGGGTGTCATGCTAAGCGAAATAAGTCAGGCAGAGAAGGGCAGAGACCATATGTTTGCACTCATAGGTCTAACAGGAGAACAGGAGAAACCTAATGGAGGACCAGGGGGAGGGGAAGAGGGAAAGAGAGTTGGGGAGAGAGAGGGAACCAAAACTTGAGAGATTATTGAATACTGAAAACGAACTGAGGGTTGAAGGGGAAGGGGGAGGGGGAAAAGAGGTGGTGGTGATGGAGGAGGGCACTTGTGGGGAAGAGCACTGAGTATTATATGGAAACCAATTTGACAATAAACTATTTTTTTTTTAAATTCAAAGAGTAAGGTGAAGAAGAGGTAAAGTAGAAAGGGGAGAGGAGGCAAGAGCAATACAGGAAATTCACAATAGGGAGGAAAGGAAGGCGAATTGAAGGAATGGCTATGTAAGAAAAATATGTATATGAGAATGAAGAGAACCCTATTGAAGATTGCAGATATAAACAAAAGTATAACAGGTGAGATTTGAAAAAACAATTTAGTGAAAGTAGAACATTCCAAAGAATTACAAAATGAACATGTGGAAGGTAGAGGTTTTTTGAGCCTACTGTTTTGTTTTCCCACAGCCCTTCTGTCTCCAGACAGATAACTTACCTTGCTCAATCTTGAGCCTTAATGGGCAGTAGGTTTCCACCACTTTAAAAGCACTCCCTCTGGCTTACTTCACTCAGCATGACACCCTCAAGGTCCATCCACTTTCCTACAAATGGCCATATGTCATTCCCTCTCATTGCCATGTAGTACTCCATCGTGAATATATACCACATCTTCTCAGAGAAGGACAGAAACCATATGTTTGCACTCATAGGTCTAGCAGGAAAACAAGAGAGACCTAATGGAGAACCAGGGGGAACAGAGGAGGGAGAGAGAGTTGGGGAGAGAGAGGGATGCAGAACTTGAGAGACTATTGAAAGCTGAGAATGAACTGAGGGTTGGGGGGGAGGGGGGAAGACAGGTGGTGGTGATGGTGGTGGGCACTTGAGGGGAAGAGCACTGGGTGTTGTATGGAAAACAATTTGACAATAAAATATTATGGAAAAATAAAATAAAATAAAAGCACTCCCTCTTGGCCATTAACTACCTCTTGGAGGTGATGGTATCTAATTAAATACGTAGAGCCTTCCTGGCCTAAGGCAAGCTGGTTCTTAGCAAATTATGCTGGTTTATGTTCCAGGTTGATTTCTCATCTGGAAACACAATTTTGCCCTGCCATTGCTTAAAGTATCTGAGAACTAAATTTTAGGAAGTTATAAAAATTTAACTAAAGAATATACAAAAGGCTGCATGACTATGAAACATATAAAGTAAGAAAATGTCTTTTTGGGTTCCTGGACCCAATTTTCAAGTCTCCAAGATTGTTACTCGTGTCTCTGACCCACTGGCTACAGATTGGAGGTTCTCATGACCTCCTCCTTGGGTTCAATTAATTTGCTGGAGTAGCTCATGGAACTTAAACATTTTACTAGCTAGTACGTATCACCAATTTATTATAAAAGGACAAGAGATGCAGAGGGCAAGGTCACCTAGTTTTCATGCCTTCTCAAAGTGCACCACTTTCCCCAAATCCCCATGTGTTCACCAACCCAGAAGCTCTCTGACCCTGTCCTTTTGAGTTTTTATGGAGGCTTCATTATATAGGCATGACTGACCAAATCATCGACTGTTGGTGATTGAACTCCACCGCTAGCCTCTCTTTCCTTCCAGAGGTGAAGGGGGGAAAACTGAAGTATTCAGCCCTCACATCACAGATTGGTTCTCTTGGCCAACAGCCCCATCCTTAGGTGGCGTCCAAATGCCACCTCATTAACATAACAAAGAATATTATTGTTGCTGTAATCACTTAGGAAATTCTTAAAGACCAAAGACCAAATACATAAGTCTTATTATAAATCATAATAACATAAAATGGCAATTCAGAAATGAGATATAAGATGTTTTTGTTCAAATTCTGACAATGCTATGAGGAATGCTTTATAATGAAGAAAAGGAGTGAAATGGAAAAAATAACTTGGAGACCAGAAATGAAAGTGGAAACTCACCCAAAATTTTAGCTTAGAGCAGTGACACTAAATTCAGATGATGTCACAGTTTTTATCTCCTGTTTCACCAGGGGTTTATTTCCATATGATTATGGACAGACTTGCAAAAAATGAAAGCAGATTTACCCTGTCAGTAGCATCTCTTCTCATGGTAATTTGTCCTCCTGTGCATTCATTCTAGAAATTGCAGTGCTACCATCACTGCACAAATATATTTTCACTTAGACAACAAAGTTTTTATATCCTTGTTATGCTCTGAATTCACACCCAGAGAGTAGCAATCCAAACGGTTTCTACCCTGTGACCTCTTGATACATCTGTATTTCCAGAAACAAATCATCCACTTAGCATTTATGTTTTCTCTGCTGTTCACCTAGAACACAGGTGATGTGCCCTTCAAACCTCACAGGTAGGCTATGCCAGTCACCGTCAGTGTAGGAATGATCCCCCACCCCAGTGTGCGGTTGCCCCGCCTAGGCAAAAAAAAAAAAAAAATTGTTGCCAGGCTGAAAGAATCTGACTATGCAGTTTGGAGCTGCTCAAGTTTCATTTCAGTACAATTACATCATGCAAATGAGGCATCGTAAAGAATTACTGATAAAAGGAAAAGAAGAATAAACAAGCCTTCATGTATACCTGTATCATGATTCTCCAGAGAGACAGAAAGAGAACCAGCAGGAGTATACACAAATGTGTGCATGCACACACGCACACACGCATAGATATATATGTGCATACACATACATATATACATTCATAAAGATACACATGTATATATACATTACACATACATGTACATATACATAGATTTATTTCGAGCAGTTGGCTCATGTGAATGTGGGAGATGCGAGTCCAAACTTTGTAGGGCAGGCTCTCAGTCTGGAAAATCTCGGGTGGGAGCTAATGGTACAGTTTTGAGTCAGAATTCTTTCTTAAAGAATACCAATAAAACAAGCCACAGTTGCTCAGATGGTTTGTTTTCTTTTTTACTTTTTCATAGCATAATTAATACACATATACATTTCCATAACATTTCCCCCCAAAAAACTACAGGGGAATAAAAAGAAGAAAAACTAACATTCAATGAGGACAAATAATGGCCAAGGGCTGTGTTGTGTGCCTTACATTTATAATTTCATTTCGCCTCCACAGCTCTGGAGGAAGTTGGAAGGGTCTAGAGAGTATGATCCAAACCAAATGGATTGCTGATTGTGTTGGCCTTCACTGAAACAACCTGGGTTCCTTTGTTCAGGAGTGTTATTGGAAGCCTATGGTGCCAAGATTGATGGGTAATTAAGATTTCGTCGTGGTTCAAGGCAGGCAGCAATTCTGAGTCATGCAGTGCAAAGGAGAATTTGAGAAGGGGGAGATGAAAAAGGAAACGATGTTAGTGACAATAGATGATTTGCCAGCGTGTACATTATTTGATTTAATCCTCCTAACCACCTATTTCATTTCCTTCTTACAACCACTTTTTTGGAGGTGGGAGAAATAAAGTCTTAGACAACTTAAAAAACTGTTAAGGTTCCATAGGTAGTGTTGGTTCCATGGTTCAAGCCCAGATCTCTCACCGTCAGGTCCATCAATATACTTATGTGAACTTTCTCATTAACAACTCTGTATCTATAATATTTCTCACTTTACATGTAAAACCGCATCTCAACATGTTCATAAAGCCACTATTAAAATAATGAATATTATGACTGCATACACAATGTAGTACAGAACTCACATCTCAAATACCTGTTGAAAATACATGCAATGATAAAGTTAGGGATCCTGATTGATCACCCAAGGAAGAGCACTATAAAGGGGTCCCCAGGTCTCTGGGTCAGGTCCCCAACTTTTCAGGGACAGAAAGTTAAACATGCCAAAGACTCCAAGAATGGTTTCGGTTCATGGAAGTGGATGCACCTCAGCCAAGCTCAAAGGAGGTTCAGGAGCCTGACACCAAATTGCTAAATCATGCTTTGTATCCCCATAGGGAGAAATGTCCTTTCCCAGCTGTGGGAAGGTTCAAGTTACAATCTGGTTTCTAGTGGCCCTCTGTACCTATCTCTTACTCTTGCTCCCTGGCTCACTGTGGCCTTCCTGAGATGTATCAAGCACATTTCTACTTCTAAGCCTTTGCACTGACTTCCCTCTGCTTGGGACACTCTTCCCTCAGACATTTATATGCGTCCCTCCTTCATTCTTCTGTTCAAAATGTCAGGGAGACTTTCCTGGCTCCATATTTAAATTAGCAATTGCAACAGGAGCACTCCTTCATCCTTTATTTGCTTCATTTTTCACCATAACACTTATCACCATCTGACACAGTATGTGTTTTATTCATTTGTTTTAATAGTCTCCTCCAGCCAGGTTATGTGCTTTCTTGAAACAGGGATTTGTGTCTGTTCTCACTCACCAGTGTGTCCTCAGGGCATAGAACAGTGCCTAGCACATAATGGACACTCAGTAAATATTTGTTGAATGAATGAATGAAGCAAGCAAGCAAGCAGTATTTTCTATTCAGGGCATCTTCATTATAGACATTGATGAAGCAGGAAAATCCAAATAATTATTTTTTAATATTTATTTTTGAGAGAGAAAGAGACAGAGACAGAGTGTGAGTGGGAAAGGGCAGAGAGAAAGGGAGACACAGAATCTGAAACAGGCTCCAGGCTCCAAGCTGTCAGCACAGAGCCCAACACAGGGTTCAAACCCATGGACGATGAGATCATGACCTGAGCAAAGTCAGACACTTAACTAACAGAGCCACCCAGGCACCCCCAAATAGTTACTTGTAGGTTGCTAACTGAGTTCGAAACCAGGGCAAGCAGAGTAAATAATTTTGGGTTTTCCTCCAGACTGCCATTTGGTATCCAAAAAAACATCTATACCCTCAAGATTCAGTGCCCTCTCCCCAGGCAGAGACAGCCACCACAGCAGCTGTGGATCTCTGTTTCCTCACTGACCTCCTTCCTATGGTTGGTTCATCCTTCCTTAGGCTTAATTAGTACACCTCATCTGCTATATGCAAGCCAGGATCAAGCTTAGAGCTCACTCTCTGTCTGGGTGACTTTGAATGCATCTTATTTTGCCTATTGTGTGCTGATTTAGTTTACAGAGCTCAAAATTTTAGAGTCGCCTATCATCCTCACTAACAATCTCTTACAAAAAGGAGGTTAGAAGCAGAAAGTGATAGCCCCTTCTCCATATTTTTAAGACATCGGGTAAAATGATTTGCTCAGATCCACAGTGTTACAGCTGGCATGGGAATCTTAGGTTGCCTTATTCATAGGTGACTAATGATCCTGCTTAGCTGTCTGCTTCCTACAGTCTCTTTCCATTCTATCATTTATCATGTCTCTTCTTAAGAGATATGTACATATTAGTGCTTAAGCATGTGTATATATTAGTCTTCCAATTGTGAATGACACAGGATAAGAATGACCTTTTCCAAAATAAAAAGGGCAGCCAAAATCATTTTTAGCACTTCCTGTATACCGAAATCAACTGAGAATAAGGAGTTATTATGTGGTTGCCAACCTTTTACATAAATGTAAGAAAGTGCACAGATAACAATGGATTGGCAAGTTGACACTGTAACAGAATGACAGAAAGCCACAGGGATGGAGACTTCCTTCCCATCATTGGTTTGGAATGAACAGTGCACTGAGGTATTACCAACAAAATGAAAAGCTCATGGCAGATGTGTGGATGCTGCAGCTCTCGAGTTTTCCATTAGAGAGTCTGGCAAGAGAAGTGGCCGATACCTGATTCCCTCCTCTACCCAAGTGTGACAGGCTGGGGCTGAATTCCCGGAAAGTAGAGGCGAACATCAGGATCATCCAAAATGACACTTGGAACCAAGTATTTAATGGATTTAAATGTAATTTCATTATAGTCTTAAAAAACAAAAAGGGGGGAGGGGAACCCTTCCCCTCCTAAAACCTGACAGGATTCATTATATCCCACATAGTCATACTTATTTTAAATCATAGGTATGAATATTATGAGAAGCAATTTCCATTTTAAATGATGATCACTGCATTGCAGTTTTACTTATTCTGACTAGCAGAAATAGCCATGAATTATTTATCAGGGGTAGTACTGTGGCCTTGTGAATGACTTGAGTTTACTTCACAAAAAACTCTCAGAGGAGCAAGGAATGTGAGCTCTATGATCCCCATTTTATAAATGAGGCAACAGACCCAAAGGAGAGAAAAAGCATATCTAAGGTTACTGACGGACTTGAAGCCAGCATTCATAATCAGCAAAGAGCAGGCTGTGTCCACCTAAAGAATCCAAGGGTCCTGGCTTTTGTGGTCTATCCACCGAGTTTTGGTAGCATAAATATATGTGTGATATTATTGTTAGTAAGTGTGCCTGGCATAGAATTGGCAGTTGTCTATGATAGCTTCTTTATTGGCTCATCAAAAGCTTCACTAGTTTGGAGGCAGACGATATAAGGAAAATATCTTGTGTTCAATTTTATGTAGTGCCTACTATGTGCCAGGCAATATGCTAGGTTCTGAGGACCCAGCAGCAAACAGGGTAAACATCGTTGACCCTCATGAAGTCTTGCTTATTTGCCTCATTAAAATGAGTCATGACCCAAAAGCCCTTTCAAATGGCAGGTGGACCTTAGCATAGGAAAGAGAGACACTGGCATCACCAGAGTTTAAGAGGTGGGGTGGGGGGGAACTCTCTGGAAAAGCCATAAATTAAAAGCATTTATAACCCTCACTTTGTAAAATGTAAACAGATAACTCCATATTTGGTTTCAGAAAGCAGATTTTGAAATATTAGAAATATAAGCAATCAGCTTTCTAAAGACTCTTTCTGCATATGGTACACAGGACGTTGTAACTGTCTCCCCTTGAGAGGCTGGCTGTAAGGAGGCGCTAGGCTTACACCAGGCAGCAGTGCAGCTACCACTCTTATCCAGGTGGATAATCCACTGGGTATTCAGTTTGACTTTTGGTCATCCTTTTCCTCACAGGTGCTGGTGTAGAAAGATCTTATAGATAGGTCTTGACATAGCCCTTAAGTGAAAGAAACTAAAATTTACTAAAAAACAAAACAAAAGAAAACAAAAAAACCCACTAGCTTCCTGGATCATTGTGTTCCCACAATTGGTTGGTAAGAACCAATGTAGGGGATGTTAATGGTACCTGGATGGAAACATAGACTGTCTTTTGTTCAAGTCATGACTTAGGTCTGCCATGATTTCTTTTTCCATATAATGGGTATTCCTATTACTGTTCTCTATTTTAGCTAAAATCTATGAGAAAATCTGGTGAGTTATTAAAATAGTTTTTTTTGTTTTTGGTTTTGGTTTTTTTTTTTTACTACTGGAAACTCTTTTCGTTTACCTCTCAAAGCCAAAACATGATTAAGACAGTTAAATAGTGCAATTTTCTCAAGACTCGATACCTCGGTACGTTGCAGCATTCCATAGTTGCACTAAAAACTCTTCTGGATACCTGAGAAGTGACTACAAGTAGGACTTTGTGAATTGTTGCCCAAAAATATTGGATCCCCCACAGTGAATGTAAAAAGTTATGGGTCCTGAGATGATAACCGAGTTTCCTACAATAATCTTAGGATTCTACAAGTTTTGACGTCCTTGATTTGTTTTGCCTTTTCTTCTATAAAAGTTTTAAGAATATCCTACTAAATTAAAATGCTTTCCAATTTCATCTTTAAGCAAATGATATGAAAATCTGGATTTATGCATATAAGAAATCAGAAGGTGACACCTCTTCTAGAATGGGTTCATAAAATAATTTCCTTTAAATCCAATTTTTATAAAAATCTATTGAGCACTTTCTCATTGCAAAGTACTCTATTGGATTCTCTTCATTTCACTGTTTATTTACTTAGTCGTTACATGTTTATCAAGAGCCTACCATGAGCCAGGCACTGTCCTAGCACTAGGGACAGGGCTATTGACAAATTCTCACAAAGCTTACATTCTACTCTGGGTCTGTTTTTAAATTTCTGATTTACAGATGTCTTTTCAGGAACATGACTGTGGTATAAAGAAAGCTACACTTAGACATTCCACTCTTGGTTTTTATCAAACTGAGGAAAGTCTGGCTCATGGACCAGAATGTGCTGACTTTTTGCTATTGTAACCTGTCTGCTTACTAGCTGTGTAATTTTGGGAAAGGTATTCACCATCTCCGTGCCAGTCTCTAAGCTGCAAAATGGAAATACTGGAAGTTCCCACCTCTGTGGATTGCTTTGGGAATTTAATGAGTTAATACAAAGCCCTTAGGAAAGTGCCCCATAATGTTAGCTTCATTATATTCTCATGACTGCCTGTTGATGTCTCATCTCTTAAATGGAGACATCATGTAATTTACTTAGTATTCATCATCATCTATTATCTCTGAATGACCAAAATATCCATTATTTTGTATGCTTCTAACTTTCAGTTGCAACAGCCATATTTTAATATCCTAAGAAAGTCTTTGGTCGCCACATGGAAGTTTCCACTTAGGCTGTAAATCATATATAATTCTTCTTATTTGATCTTGAGTCAATGGATATAGTGATGTTAGGCAGTTTCTTTGTGTCCTCTGTTCTGCACATGTGATTGCTTCATTTATGATTTTTCTAAGTTATAGTCCATCACCCCATAGTTATTTTTCTGGAAATTACACCACAGATAGCAATTTTGACTTGATAGCGAAGTGCAGCAATTTCGCTGTTCCACAATGAAAGCAATACAAGCTTTTGATGATAATTATTCCTCTTGTACCTTCTCGTGATAAAGGAAATCTTTCAATTGTACCTTTCAGGTGAAGCTATGGTGTTTTGTCATTAGCTGTAAGATGTTATATTTGAAGATTTCTGGGTCAGCATTGAATCATTTTATTTGAAGAAAAGAAGGAAAAATGTTAAGACTGATAAAAATATATGTATTACCTTAATCTTGACAGATTTGAGTTTAGGTTTAAGATTTCTTTAGGGAAAGCGTATTTTGCTTAAATTTTCTTCAGTTGTTACTTGGTCACTCCTTCTCCACCACAGAAGCCAAGGCATTAACAAGCTGCCAACACATTCGTGAGCTACCAGAAACACATAATTAGCATGAGCCATTGCCACCAGCCTCACGTATTTTCACCTGACAGGGAGATGGAGACCGGGTCTGTCCTGGGGACCACACTATTCAGCCCTTCTCTGCGTGTGAAGTTGCGGTAGACACAACACTGCATGTGGACAGACGGGGCCCTCCCTAATTAAGGTTCACCTCCCCAGGTAGATGATGATGACAGCTTCTCAACAGCAAACGTCCCCAACTCATAAATAAGTGGACAAAGAGATAAGTATCCTGCTGGTTAGAGGAGGAAGAGATGGCTGGAGAAATAAATACTGTTCTTTTAGTCATGTGGCAAAGAGTCCGTGGAGGAATTGGGATTTCCTAACATGAAATGAAACAATGGGAAGGGAGGAAGAGCATCGTGAGCAAAAGGAATGCCGTGGAGAACCGTGCAGGTGCGGCATGAATAGCCGAACACAGGCTGCATGGATCTGCCCGCCAGGCACAGAACTGAAAGAAAGACCAGAAAAGAGGTAGTCTCCAGAGAACAGCGCGATCAGCCTTTGAAGCAGAGGATGACACTCTTATTCCCTATTCCTAGTATTATCAGAATTCTCTCTTATTGGTATTAATTTTATATTTTTAATAAATCAGGTAGCCAAAGGTAGAGCAATGTATCATAGGCTGAAGGGCCTTTGAAGTTTCCCTTCTGTCACAAATCTGATTCATCTGGGTGACAGTCATTTATCAGGTACCTACATATTTAATGCTTCCAGAATTGGATTTGGTTTTAATATTCCCCCTGAAAAAAAAATATTTTGTTTAAATATTCTTCCATTGTTTTAACTGATTTATTTTTAATGCTTCTTCTCTAAGAACAAAAAATGTTTTCCAGCTTCTTTTGAGGTCACAAAATAAGAAATGGTGTGATGAATAAGAAATGCTAGTTGCCCTCAAGATGCCACTATCCTAACGAGGTAGAGGCGGCAGCCAGCAGTAAGTAAGAACTATGTTAAAGTTGGGAGCAAAGTGCTGTGGAAGCCAGCAGCTGACATGGCCACCAACAGCTGTGGAGAATCAGGGAAGCCACGCAGAAGTAACTTTCGAACTGGGTGGGAAAAAAGTAAGTCTCCGTAAGGAGCTGGGCTGAGGATGTGAGGGACTTTCTGGCAATGGAAACCGCTCCGGCAAAGACACAAACAGGGTGTGACGTGTTTGGGAAATAGTGCGAGTTTCAGTGTGACTGGATCAGTGGGAAGTGAAACTGGAGAGTTATCATGTGGACGGATGGGGCAGAACCACCTGTGTCACGGTTAAGACAATGGATTTTATCTTATTGACTGCGGGAGACCAATGCAGCATCTTAAGCATGGAGTCACACAGTCCAGTCTGTTATAATAAAGATAACCCGTGGCCATGTGGAAAGTGGTGCGATGGGGAGAGCAGAAAACTTAAAATGACTCTGGCTAGTTGCTAATGAAAACACCCACCAGTTTCCTATGTGGATAAAATGAGGACGGAATGTTTTCATTCTTCCTTGAAAGATACTTTGGAACACTGAGGATGTGTTTCAAAATATAAATGTATTAATTTTTTTAATGTTTTTTATTTATTTTTGATACAGAGAGAGACAGAGCATGAGAGGGGGAGGGTCAGAGAGAGAAGGAGACACAGAACCGGAAGCAGGCTCTAGGCTCTGAGCTAGCTGTCAGCACAGAGCCCGACGCGGGGCTCGAACCCACGAACATGAGATCTGACCTGAGCTGAAGTCGGAGGCTTAGCCGACTGAGCCACCCAGGCGCCCCTGTATTAATTTTTTTAATGTTTGTTTATTTTTGAGAGAGAGAGAGACAGAGCACGAGCAGGGAAGGAATAGAGAGAAAGGGTGACACAGAATCTGAAGTAGGCTCCAGGCTCTGAGCTAGCTGTCAGCACAGAGGCCGATGTGGGACTTGAACCCACGAACTGTGAGTCCAAAGCTGGACTCTCAACTGACTGAGCCACCCAGGTGCCCCTCAAAATATAAATATATTAAAAGAGAAATGTATTATTTCAGGAAGAGATTGGTTCTTACATTTCAGTAACAAAAATGATCTAGTCGTATAATTGTTAGAGTCTACCAAAATATTTTCTGGTCTATTTTTTAAATTATTAACATGCTATTGATTTGTATATAAGGGGAAATAAGAGACTGGTTTCCCCTAACAAAGGCAAAAAAGAAATCAAACAGGATTTAAATATGAGAAAGAGAAGTAGGGCAGGCAAAAGAATGGTCATTTGGGAACACAAATTTTGATTTTTGTACTTAGGGTACAGTGCTGAGTGCTGGCAGCTAGCAAAAAAGCCAATCCGGGGATTCTGAGCAGCCAAGTGGCTCGTCGAAGGAAGCCATTTCAGTTGTTTGCTTATCCTCCAGAAGACCCAAGGGGTTTAACTTGGCCGCTTACAAAACAGGCAGTCTCTGCATTCCGCATTATGTCCATCAGCGTATCCTTTGTCAGCGCCTCCAGCCCTATTTCAGCCGGGTCCGCACCGTTTCCTCATTCAAATTGTCCAGTGGTCATCAAAAGGGTATATTAAAGAAGCCAAGGCAGTCTAGTTTTAAATGAAATTCAAAAAAAAAAGAAAGAAAGAAATACATTTCCATGTGATAGGTGCAGGAAGCCTGGCCGGGGCCTGCCTTCCCACACGAAGACTGCCTAGCTACTCACTTCCTCACCTTGGTCTCCACTCGGAGCCATCTTGCCGTCTTGTCTTTCTTCAAGAAGCGCCTTTGCCGAGTACTGTTAGGGTGACCAACTTTTTTCTGTTTTCCTGGTTTGGCGCTGAAAGTCCTCCTTCCTGAGATACCCCTCCGCCCTCGGCACAGTGGGACAGCTGGCCATCCGGGCCCTCCCCGCGCCCGGGGCTGTGAGCATTAACCCCAGCTGCAGAGGGAGTGAGATATGTGAATGCTGCACCTGGAAGAGGTTCCTAGAAGCAGCTTGCATTTTCTATCAAGTTCTTTGAGTAATTTTTTTTTATTGTGGTAAAATACACAATACAGAAAATACCATTTTAACCATTTTTATTTATTTCTCTCTTATTGAATTATAACTAAGATACAGTGTTATATTAGTTTCAGGTGTATAATATAATGATTCAACAATTTGATTCATTACTCAGTGATCCTCAGGATTAAGTGCACTCTTGATGCCATTTATCTGTTTCACCCATCCTCCCACCCTCCCTCCCCCCGCCTCTGGCGACCAGCAGTTTGTTCTCTGTATTTAAGTGTCTGGGTTTTTTGTTTGTCTCTAAATATTTCCTACTTTAAAAAGCCAACTCAGTCTTTCAGCTCAGCTTCTCATATTTCAGTTACCAATCCATGGTCAGAAATGAGAGAATTCTGACAGAACTTTTATCTAATGTAATAGAAATGTTGAAGTAAAATTCACCTTCAAACAAGAGGCTGCTTTTTTTCCAAAACTGATGCACTCGAATGCCACCAGCCCTCAGCCCACACTCAGCTTTTTGGGACCATACTTACCGGGGGTAGCTGATGCTATGGGCTTTTAAACCTAGGGGAAGACGCAGGGGAGAGCTAACCTTTTTCCAAAGGAAACAGACACGTCCTCAAACGATTACTTTTTACATTTCTTGAAACCATTTCCTTAGAATTTCTTTTTTTTTAATTTTATGTTCTTTATTTATTTTTGAGAGACAGAGAAAGAGACAATGGGAATAGGGGAGGGTCAGAGAGAGAGGGAGATACAGAATGTGAAGCAGGCTCCAGGCTCTGAGCTAGCTGTCAGCACAGAGCCCGACGCAGGGCTTGAACCCACAAACCTTGAGATCATGACCGGAGCCGAAGCCAGACGCTTAACCAACTGAGCCATCCAGGCGCCCCTCCTTGGAATTTCTTGATATCCACCCATGTGTTGGGTTTCACTGACCTGTTCACTGTAAACATAGCCAGAGTTGATTTCCAGCTTGTAATACAGGCTTCTAAGCAAGTCTACCTCTAATCTTTTATTATGTGGTTAATAGCCAGAACAGGAAAGAGCTTAAATTGATTCTCCCTTTCCTTACTACTGTTTCCCAGCAGTCGAAAACCCCTCTCCTCACATCCTGCACTGGTGCCTAGTGCTGGGATTGCAGGTGCCAAGCGCTTTGCCTTTCCATCCCCTCCTCCAGGTAGACACAGATCATGCACGCAGCTCCCCAAAAGCAGCGTGCCAGTGTCAGTCCGGAGCAGTGGCTGCCCCAGGCTGGCTACATGCACTGAAGCCTCCAGGCGCCAAAAGGAAGAGGGGCCCCCAACTCAGAAGCGGGTACTCCACATTGAAACAGCTTCAGCAGCACAGCTCAGAAGCCCAGTCTTTAGCATGACCAATTATCTTTCTGGGTTTTTTTAAATTCTTAGTTTGAAGTCCTCAGGCCTTCACTGAACTAAAATGTTTAGAAGATGAACATTATGATAATTGGTAATTGTACAAGCACTTTGCAAACATCAAGTGCTTGCTTCATAAAGTTGAAATAATACTAAATTCAGTGACAGGTTTATAGGCCTGAAGGCCCTCAGACCCATTATGCAGATATAAACAGTTTTGTTACATTTTTATTATTTTTAAATTCTAGTTGATTTCCTATGATATTCAAGATTATGATGAGCACATAAGTCCCCTCTCTGTCTACAGATATGTCTTATTAAGAAATCTTCCTCCCCAACTCTCTGGCACTCACAAATCCATTGAAGATGAGCCACAGTGAAATAGATATACCCCATGCCTCTATCAATTAGCCCATCAAGAATCTCTATCCCTTAAATTCCTAGAAACATGCAATCTTCCAAACTCAATCAGGAAGAAACAGAAAATTTTGACAAAATGATTGCTAGTAACAAAATTGAATAAGTAATCAAAAAACTCCCAACAAGCAAAAATCCAGGACCAGATGGCTTCACAGGTGAATTCTACCAATTATTTAAAGAAGAATTAATGCCTGTTCCTCTCAAAACTATTCCAAAAAATACAAGAGGAAGGAAAATTTCTCAAATTCATTCTATGAGGTCAGTAATACCCTGATACCAAAACCAGAAAAAGACATTACAAAAAAAGAAAACTACAGGCCAATATCCTTAATGAATATACATGCAAAAATTCTCACCAAATATTAGCAAATCAAATCCAACAATATATTAAAAGAATCATTTGCCATGATCAAGAGGGATGCACTCTAGGGATGTAATAGTAGTTCAATATTTGCTAATCATCAGTGTAATTCATCACATTAACAAGAGGAAGAATAAAAACCATATGACCATTTCAATAGATGCAGAAAAAAACATTTGACAAAATACAACATGATAAAAACTCTAAACAAAGTGGGTTTAGGAGAAACATATCAACATAATAAAGGCCATGTATGAAAACCCCACAGCTAACATCATACTCAATAGTGAAAAACTGAAAGCATTTTCTCTAAGATCAGGAACAAGGATGTCCACTCTCACCACTTTTATTCAACATTGTACTGGAAGTCCTAGCCATAGCAATCACACAAGAAATGGAAATAAAAAGGATCCCAATTGGTAAGAAAGAAGTAAAACTGTCTATATCTGCAGATGACATGATACTATATAGAGCATATTCTGAAGACTCCAACAAAAAATATCAGGACAAGTGAAGAATTCAGTAAAGTTTTAGGATACAAAATTAATACACACAAATCTGTTGTGTTTATACACACTAATAATAAATAGCAGAAAGAGAACTTAAGAAAATAATTCCATTTACAATTGCACCAGAAGACTAACATATTTAGAAATAAATTTAATTAAGGAGGTGAATTACCTGCATTCTGAAAACTTTAAGACACTAATGATTGAAGATGACACAAACAAATGGAAATATATACCATCCTCATGGACCAGAAGAACTGATATCGTTAAAATGTCTGTAAAATGTCCACATAAAATGTCTATAGGTTCAATGCAATCCCTATGAAAATACCAATAGCATTTTTCACAGAACTAGAACAAACAATCCTAAAATTTGTATGGAACCACAATAGACCTCAAATAGCCAAAGCAATAAGGAGAAAGAAGAACAAAGCTGGAGGTATCATAATTCGAGATTATAAGATGTTCTACAAAGCTATAGTAATAAAAAATAGTATAGACACATAGATCAATGGAAGAGGATAAAGAGCCCAGAAATAAACCCATGCCTGTATTATCAATGAATCTATAACATAGGAGGTAAGAATATACAATGAGAAAAAGATCAGTTTTTCAATAAATGATGTTGGGAAAACATGATAGCTCCATGCAAAAGAATAAAACTAGATCACTTTTTTTACACCATACACAAAAATAAACTCAAAATTAAAGCCTTAAATGTGACACCTGAAACCATAAAACTCCTAAAAGAAAACATAGGCAGTAATCTCTTGGATATTGGCTTTAGCAACATATTTATGGATACGTCTCCTCAGGCAAAGGAAACAAAAGCAAAAATAAACTATTGGGACTATATCAAAATGAAAAGCTTTTGCAAAGGAAACTATCAAAACAAAAAATCAACTTACTGAATGGAAGAAAATATTTGCAAATAATATGCAATAAGAAGTTAACATTCAAAATACATAAAGAGCTTGGGGTGCCTGGGTGGCTCAGTTGGTTAGGCATCTGACTTTGGCTCAGGTCATGATCTCGCAGTTTGTGAGTTTGGGCCCCACATTGGGCTCTGTGCTGACAGCTCAGAGCCTGGAACTTGGATCTTGCTTCAGATTCTGTGGCTCCTTCTCTCTCTGCCCCTCCCCCGCTTGCACTCTGTCTCTCTGTCTCTCTGTCTGTCTCTCTCTCTCTCTCTCTCTCTCTCAAAAATAAGTAAACATTAAAAAAAAATTAAATAGCTTAACAACTCAACACCAAAAAAATCTAATTAAAAAATGAGCAGAGGACCTAAATAGACATTTTTCCTAAAAACACATATGGATTGCCAACAGACACATGAAAAGATGCTCAACATCACTAATCACCAAAGAAATGCAAATCAAAACTGCAATGAGATATCACCTCATACCTGTTAGAATGTCTAGAATCAAAAAGACAAGAAATAACAAGTGTTGGTGAGGATGTAGAAGAAAGGGAACCCTCGTGTACTGTTGGAGGGAATGTATCTTAGTACAACCTCTTTGGAAAACAGAGGTTCCTCAAAATATTAAAAATAGAAATACTGGGCATCTTGGTGGTTCAGTCAATTAAGTGACCAACTCTTGATCTTGACTCAAGTCATGATCTCACAGTTCATGAGACTGAGCCCAGCACTGGGCTCTGTGCTGACAGCACGAAGTCTGCTTGGGATTCTCTCTCTCCATCCCTCTCTGCATCTCTTTCTCTCTCTCAAAATAAATAAACAAATAAACTTTAAAAAAATAGAAATACTTTATGATCCATTAATTCCACTACTGGGTAATTACCTCCAGAAAATGAAAACACTAATTTGGAAAGATATATGCACCCCGATGTTTATTCCAGCATTATCTCCAATAGCCAAGATATGGAAGCGACCCAAGTGTCGATTTAATAGATAAATGGAAAAGGAGATGGGATATATGTACATATGATGGAATATTACTCAACCATAAAGAGAATAAGATTTTGCCATTTGTGACAACATGGATAGACCTAGGGGGTATTATGCTAAGTGAAATAAGTCAGACAGAGAAAGACAAATACTACATGATTTCACTTATATGTGGAATCTAAAAAACAAAGCAAATGAACAAACAAAAACCCCACTCTTAAATACAGAAAAGAAATTTGTGGTTGCCAGAGGGGAGGTGGGTGATGAGATGGGTAAAATGGGTAAAGGGCATTAAGAGGTACAACTTCCAGTTATAAAAGGAATAAGTCACAGAGGTGAAAAGTACAGCACAGGGAATATAGTCAACTATTGTAGTAATATTGTTTGGTGACTACATTTATTGTGGTGAGCATTGAGTAGTATATAGAATTGTTGAACCACTAACCTATACACCAGAAATTTATCTAAAATTGTACATCAACTATACTTCCATTAAAAAAAAAGAATCCCTAATCTTGCACAACGTCACTTATATGTGAAACCTAAAAAGTTCAAGCTCATGAAAGTAGGAAGTATAATGCTGGTTACCAGGGGCTGAGGTTTAGGGAAAACGGGAAGATGTTGGTCAAAGGGTATTAAGTTTCACTTACGCAGGATGAGTAAGTTCTGGAAATCTAATGTGCAAGCATGATGACTATAGTTAACAATACTGAATCATATACTTAAAATGTGCTAATAAGGTAGTTGACCTATTCTCACCACACACACACACATACACACAAATGGTAACTAGGTAAGGTGATGGATTCATTAATCAGCTTGATGTGGTAATCATTTCATAATGTATTCATACATCCAAATATCATGTTGTGCACCTTAAATTTATATAGTTTTTATTTGTCAATTGTTCCTCAGTAGAGCTGGGGGAAAAAATAAGCCCTGTCCTTGACCTTCCAGCAAGTAGAAGCTGGTGTTCTTCCTTCCAGGCTTAGCCATTGTGAGAGCTGTTTATGTTCCTGTTAGGAATTACCAATTAAATCCCTGATGAACATAGCCCTCGTGCTTGCTCAGTCTCTTGCAAGTTGTTGAAAATGTTGTCTAGGCCATTTAGAAGCGACAGATTAGATTTAAACCAGAGTTTTCCAAACTGCTGATCAGAACTCACTAATGGTTCTCAAAATCAATTTAGTGGGTTCCTAACCAGCACTTTTAATAAACAAAAGCAGGGTAGAGAAAATACAAGAGTGCATTACAAAATTAGAAGTTAATACTATTTCATGACATTTATTTCAGAGGGGTGTGTCCCACACGGGACAAACTTTACTGGCCAGACATTGCTTGTTCTGAGGCTAATGCACCTGAGAGATCTCGGGACCTCTGACAAAAAGGCTGAGAGCATCAGCCTCTGGGATCTCTGTCTGCAGGGAGCAGTGGAAAGGAGAGAGCTAAGTGCTGCTCTGAGCGGCCTAGCCCAAGGCTACGCAGCTGGCGGATGGGGCGGCCAGGCACTGGGCTGGCAGCCTCCTCTCTGAGAAATCTGATGCTAGGCAGAAGCGCAGGCAGGGGGCATGGAACAAGAGAAGCAGGCGAAAATCGGAGGAGAGAGGAGCTTGTTCCTACAAATGGCAGAGTCAACCAGAGGGAGAACCAGACTTGCCTACTTGCAAGGGAGAGAAGACTGAGCAGGTCACCAGGATTGCTTTTGAATTCCAAACCAGCAAGGAACCTTTACTGATTTGCTTGTGGGTTCCTCATGGGGTCTCACTCTGCAGGGCTGAGATACTTTCTTGCCTTCCTTTGTATATTTTCAATATTAAAATCAAACACTTCAAGTACCCTAAAAAAACACAAAACACTCACTGCTTTGTGATATATAATGTGTTTCTTTTTTTTTTTAATGTTTTATTTATTTTGGGTACAGAGAGAGATAGAGCATGAGAGGGGGAGGGGCAGAGAGAGGGAGACACAGAATCTGAAGCAGGCTCCAGGCTCTGAGCTTGCTGTCTGCACAGAGCCTGACGCGGGGCTCGAACCCACCAACGTGAGATCTGACCTGAGCAGAAGCCGGCTGCTCAACCGACTGAGCCACCCAGGCACCCCTATGTGTTTCTTAACTGAGGTCATGATCAAAAAGTTTTAATACTTAATCTAAGCTGACCTCAGGCCCTTATCCAGGACCCCCCAGGCCTCTCCACCTAGTTGCTTTAAGTGCCAGGCAAGGTCAAAAGAGCTGTGAAGAGCTCAAGGAGAGAGAGCCATAACTCTTCTGGATTACTTTGAAAGAGTTCATAAAGTTAGTGGGTCTGAGGTGGACTTTGAGGAACAGGTAGAATTTGACAAGTAGCAACTGGAGGGAGTCAGAGGAAAGGCCAGATGCAGGAGAGAGAAAAGCAACACAGAACTATAAAATGGAGCGAATTTGAAGATCTGGCCCCTAGACCTGCCTTGGACCTTCAGCTATGGAACCTTGGGTTCTAGACTTACTCAGAACCAGTATTTTCTAATCTGTTAAATGAGTATAATTGTATCTACCACACTCAGTAACCATAATTTTTTAAATGGAAAAAGGTTAAGTGAAACTATTTTGAAAACTGTGAAGTATCACATAAACACTAAATAATGCATATAAGTTTTTTAGGCAAAGCAAAGGTGAGAATGTGGGAAAGTATTATGTATGCTTGGGATAAAGTGAGGATGACAGCTTGGTACATTTAGCACTGAGTATTAGAGAAGGGACTAAAAAGCCATGTTTTTGGAACTCCTGTAAAGATTGAGTATCAGGTGAAGGTGTCTGGATTTGGTTCCATAGATAATGGGGGATCTGATGATTTGTAGACATAGAAGTGGCACAGAGTCTTGTTTGAGAAAGATTGATTCTAACAGCATTGATTAGGGAGAAGTCACAAAAGCCTAAGTGATAGTTGTTACAATAGGAATAGAAAGGAAAGGGATAGGTTTTAGAAAATTCTGGCCCCAAATTCACAGAATCCAGTGCTGTGTAACTAAGGGTATCAGGGCGGCAGAGAGGAGGTGAGGTGCAGTTACAAGGAAGTGGGGAGCTCTGAGGGGCGGGGGGGGTCCAGCCCTCCTCACTGTACATCTGCCTCTGCCAGCCAGAGCAACAGCGGAGGCAGCCAGACTCCTTGAGTAGAGAAGACAAGCGTTGGTTCGCCCCAGGTGGAAACTTGTTTATGTGAGCCTGCTCCGTCTTCTTGCTGAGTCTGTTCTTTGGGAGAAACAAGCCACTCACCCAGTCTTGCCTCATAAATGGAGTTCTTTAAACCTCCAAGTGAACCGTTTTTTCTTCTGAGCTGCTCTCTCTTAAGGAGATGCTCTGCAATTAATATCCTACTCAAAAGGAGGCAGAATATTATTTTAGTATTTCATAAAAATTCAGTCACATCAACCTGTCTTCTGTTTGTAGACTTTGCTTAAATGAGCCTTCATGTTAACTTATGTTACGAATAAATCACTGATACTATATCCAACCAATTGAAGTTCAAACTTACTGGTCTGGAGCAGAATGGAGTCAAATAAGTAGGTTTAAATCTTTGCCAATTACTAGCTATTGTGATACTGAGGAAGTTATTGAACTCTCTGAACCTCGATTTCCTAATCTTTAAAATGCAGATGATGATCATGATAATACCTATCTTTCAGTTTTGTTGTAAGATTCGTGACATTAGATTTAGTAATTATACCTAACACAGGGCTTAAAGGGGGAGAAAAAGCCCCTTAATAAGGGGCTGCTATTGTTATTATTTAACATCATCAATTAATGTGCTCCACCCTCCTTCATGATCACACACTATGGTTTTTCCCTAGCTCCGTGGGATGAGGCCTACCCAGGTTCTGCCCAAGGAGGGGAGCTTCCAAGGCTGACCTCAAACCACCTGCCTATGCAGGAGCAAAAGGCTCTCCCAGCTCCTTTCTCCACAAGTAAAAACCTGTAAGCCCACCTACAGGCTTTTCAGGCAAAACAACTTTGTTCCAGATCAAGGGTGGTCTGAACATGCCAGGTGTCCCTCACTGGAGTAAACACACGGCGATAGGACTACTCCACGTGTACAACCCCCGTCTCCCAGTAGCCAGGAGCAAGGCATTCAGAGTGGGGCAAGATGGAGTCCCCGGGCTGCAGTCAGCTGAGAAGTCAGCTGGCTTCCTCCTGCCCCACAGTCAAGAAAATGGTTGGAGATCCCATCTGGCCATGAAACGGCTGGTTTTTCCATCATAAAATATGACTGCAAGCACTATGCTCAAGCATCCCTTTCAGTGAACAGAGTATTCCTTGGGAGAAAAGTCAGGTACTCTCTAGCTAAACTAGAAACCATATTCAGTGAGCATACGGTTGGGCCCCAAGGGTCACAAAGCAGCAAGATTACGAGTCAGAAGTCCTGGTTTTAGACCCCGGCTTGCTGATATTGTTGAGCAAACCACACCAAAACTGTTTTCCCATCTGTACAGTACATGGAGTGTACTTCTTATGCTTTAACAATGAGAGAAAGTTCCCTAACACATAGTAGTCTGCACCCAAGTTCAGGAACCCCTGAGGCCTTGACCACTCATGATTCCCACACAGTATCCTCCACATTTTTTAATAGGCTTGGAAAGTAGAGCTCACTTTTCAGTCTTATATGTCTATTTATGCTTTCAGCCAAAACCATATTGCACAATGGAAGTGCTTAAAACAAATCCTTCATTGAGAATTTGGCCTAACAAAAGCCACGTTTATAGAAAGGAGTGTATATTCTTTCGTGGTTTTGTGTAAAGAAAGGAAAGAGATGCCTGGCTCTCTGTTGCACACTTGGGATTTATTTTCCAGAAATAGGACATATTGGTTATGTTTTTATTCTTACAAACTCAACAGAATGTAATAGCCCATTTTGATGGCATATAGTTAATAAAGGTACTTTCTTAGACTCTGAGGAAGTAAATAATTGACATATTAACTTCCTATGATTCAATCACAGGAAGCATACATGAAAATGGAAGAGAGAGATGGAATAAAATCTAATGTGCTACTACCAATACCTGCTTACCCTCTCATCTAGCTTCCAGTATGGCCTGATTTTACCTCCTTTACCTCATTTCTGATAGAAACAAAGAAAACAATCTTACATTGCTCCTGACAAGCCATGAATGCCTCTTTTTTAAGAGTTTCCCTAAATTGTCACTTTACAAATATTTTTTTCTAATGATGATCTTCTTCATCATCCTGGTTTTGAAATAATTCTTTCAAGGCAGAGTTAGAAATAGCTGCTCACTCATAGGTTGTCTATAAAATACATCTCAAGTGTTTAGAAGAAGTGCTGAAAAGCCAGTATCCTGAGTTCAGTGGGGTGGCTGTAGATATGGGTGGACAGATGACAACTCTGGTGGGCTTTTTGTTTTAGCACAGACCAGGAGGCATTTTTCTGTCTTTTCAGGTGGGGAAACTGAGGCTCAGCAAAGTTGAGGGCATGGGACATCCCCATCCAGGTGCCCTTCCCCTAGCTTGTGCTTTATAATTCTACACCTTAATTGGGAGTAGTTTCCATTTGATTTTGGTTTAGCCAAAAAAGCCTACAATTTCTTATAACAAGTTTTCTTTGGAGGAATTTCATTTTTCCACCTTCACTTATCTGAGCGATCTTCTTGATTTCCCCTTTTCCATCTCTCATAACTCCATTTGTTAATACGGACAAAACTCTTCCTGCTCCTTTCTCACATTACCATACTTAAATCCTCTTTTCCAATAAAACCCTAAACTATTCGTTGCCATGCTTGTGAAAGTTCCTAAGCCAGTACATGGCCAAAGTCAATGAAAGAATATACCTTGGGTGTTCCTTGCTGAGAAAAAATTTTATCCATCATCTCATAGGCTCACAGATTAGCACATTCTGAAGTTCTAGCTATTGCTTCAGTATCGGTCTCCTACCATGTCCAAGTTCAGGTCCTTGAACTATTTGATGCTTTTTGTTTATTTGAAGTTTAGTTGGTGAGGAAAAACCTCCATTTCCTTTCATTTGCTTTTCTGGAAAAAGTAGTCATTTTCCTTTCTGGAAAAAAAGAAAAGTTTGACTTGCCCTTGGCTGTGATATCATCTATTATGAAGTGAAGGAAACTGACAACAGTCATCTGAACATTTTTGTGGAGTTTGAATGTAAAGTTCTTTCTCACTGGGTTACTCTTGTATTCTAATAGCTAGTGTTTTATTTCTTTCCCTTTCATTTTCTCTAAAGCATTTAATAAAAACAATATAATTTAAAAAGCCACATAGTACTGAAAAATGAGGCTTTGGATGATTTTTTAAGTATAGTTTTTACAACATAAAAGTATATTTTTCTCTAGCAATTAGCTCAGCATTTATTTTACTGAAAATAATGGGAAAATGAAATGAGATTCCTTGAGTAAAGTTATGATTTTTATCTTCTCTCTTCATTTTTTTCCTCATCTGGACTACATTTTTTTTGTACAAGATGTTGTTCCTTTACCTTTAACAAATGAAAAGAAGAGAGTATTTTTCCCACAAATTTCTTATGCAAGAGAGTTTTAACTGCCAGATAGGGAGAAATCTATATTCAGATAAGAATATATACAAGCCTGTGCTTGTCTTTGAAATGTGTTTTGTCTGTGCTTGGGCCCTCCTACAAATTTGAGGGGAGGGCAAGCAGTTAAAATTAGACTTAGTTCTCTTTTGCCCTCTAGTATAATCAAAAAAAATTCTTTATAATCAGTGACTTTAAAAGATGTATAACAGAACATTATTTTTTCTTCTTCTGTAGACAAACTGTATTAAGGGAGCATATAAAGAGATGATCTCCTTCATCAACATGATAAGGATTCCAGTTCACTAAGATCGATCTTTTCTCCATATTTCCTACATTGGAATTCATGCTCTATCACTTCAATAACGCCTTTGCAAACACTTCTAGATTCTTCTGCCCATTCTTTTTAATATATCCATCTGGCAGAACCCAACTCTCTGCTTCTGGGGGGATCACATCTGAGTAGCTGAGCCCTGTTACAGTTACATACCTGGGAGGACTGTTTCCCTTATAAATTACTGATCACCCACCTCAAACAGACCCACACCGCCCAAATATTTTATGTGAGGTAAATATGTGAGGTAAAATCTATCATAATTTTTATCTTTAATTACTTTTCATACCTAATCTGCTCTCCTCAAACTTCAACTCTCCAGCTTCCTACATCTCAATAAATGAGATCACCTCCTACTTCACAGAAAATATAGAAGCCATTAGGTGGGAACTCCTCTCATCAATCTATCAAACATTAAAACTAACCTACTTCTTTACTTTCTCTTAGAACATCAATCAATTCCTTCTCTTTTCTTATAACATCAACCAATTCCTTCTCAATTAAATACTTTGGAATGTCTTTCAAGCATGCTTATGTCTTTATCATTTAACAGCAACATAAATAAAAGCTTCCAGTAACCTCAGAACCTCTATATCAATCATCTTCTATCACCTTCCCTTTCATAGTCAGACTTCTCAGAAAAGTTGACTATACCCACTGTCTCCATTTGTGGTCCTTCTATTCACACCTCAGACCACTTAGATCTGGCTTTCACCTCACCCACTTTACTAAAGCAGCTTATTACATCAACAATGACCACCATATCCCTAAGTTAGATGGATATTTTTCAGTTTTCTTTCAACATGTCTTCTTAGCAACATGTGATACTGTTGGTTGCTCCCTTCTTGTCGTAAGACTCTGTCTTTGCCTTGTCTTCCCTGACTCAACACTCTCTTTGAGGTTTTTCTTACTTCTCTGGCCAGTTATTTCTAGACTCATCTTCCTTTGTTCATTAATACCGAAGATAATCAAGGCCCTCTTCTCTATCCCTAAGTGATTCCATCTATATGCTTAAATTAAAATAACATGAAAGCAGAGATGAGTCACAGATTTATAACCATCAAATTCCAGACACATAGATTCAACTTACTTGATATCTCCATTTGTATGTTTTAAAGACTCACCTCTGTCCATGTATCCAAAACCAAACTCGGGAATCCCCCTCCAAACCTAATCCCTCTGTTCAGTGTCTCCTCTAGTCTGTTATGCAAACAAAAAACTCAAGCGTTTTCCTGAACACTTTCTTTCATCCAGCTGTTATGTAAATCATCCTTCACCAGTTTTACTGCCTTCAAATTTTACATTCAAGATAAATCCTTTAGAATGCTCTAATTGTGATTGTTTTGTTGAATTTTTTTAAGAACTACATAACACCCTTTTTTTTTCCCCTCCAACACACTGAAACAAGAGGGCATTGGGGCACCTGGGTGGCTCAGTTGGTTAAGTGTCTGACTTGGGCTCAGGTCATGATCTCACAGTTCGTGGGTTCAAGCCCCGCATTGAGCTCTGTGCTGACAGCTCAAGAGCCTGGAGCCTGCTTCAGATTCTGTGTCTCCCTCTCTCTGCCCCTCCCCAACTCATGTTCTGTTTCTGTCTCAATAATAAATAAGCATTAAAAATTTATTTTTAAAGAAACCATTATAAATGGAAAATCATCTAAGTAAAATACTGCACAGAGTCAACTATTTTTTGGGAAAAAAATTACATGCCAGGAAATATTTTGTTTTTTAAAAGAGAAACATTAACAGTAGGCATCATTTTTGTAATTTTTCTCAAGGTCAGAGTCACTAAATTCATAGAACTGAGACACATAAAGGACTGCAAGCTACACCAAGAATTTCAAAAGGTCTAAATGGATTAGTGACTTGCCTTCTCGATACATATATTTCTTACATTTGATAGAGTTCTAAAACAGTTTTAAAGCAAATTTTCTGATCATAAAATCTTGTAAATGGGGCATCATCATCATATTGGATTTCTCAAGAGATCTGTAACTTGGCCTATAAAAGAGATGTCTCAATGTATTTTAAAATTATTCTAAGTAGAAAGCACTAGAGTTCAAATGAACATTTTATCCAATTCTAGATTATATACTAGTAAAGAGAGAGAGAGAGTCTTCTGCAAAGCTTCCTAAGGATACAGAATGCATCAGGATAAATGCATCAGTATATTGAATTATTGGGGAAAATAAGAGTTGCACTTTTGCAAATTAATGTTCTACCTATATTGAAAGCTTAATATTCACAGGAGATTTCCCAGATAATATGCTTCCTTCTGCCAAAATACAAAGCAACCTCCATCAGTTAATAATGAGCATGACTAATTATTAACCTGAACAACAAATGACATCAGAGAAAACTGGCATAAATTATCCCAAAATGAACTGTGAGTGAATCTGTCCATTTAATGAATCTAATTTACATAATTCTTCTCCCTGCTGTTACCTTTGTAAATACTCTTTCATTTAAATAATTTTCAGCCCAAAAGCTAGAATCATAATTATTCTGGGAGTTATGTGGTTTTGATGGGTGAGCCATTCTTTTAGCTATAACTTGCAAGCTGTTCAGATCATTGATCACTACACCTGGCTGTTGGTTTAGATATAATATTTCTCAGGTATTTGGCTCAGGACCTTGTTCAGAGCCTAGATCATAGACAAACTCCTTAAATGGGAACTCAAGGGACATAGAACCATGCTTCAAAGTCAGCACTGTTGGGTAAATAGCCTAGGTGAAAATACAGACAAAAGCACTTTCTTTTATACATAAGCCTGAATCACCTTTGATACCATGTGAGCAGTCAGTAGTAGACATGCCACCTTCACAGTTCTCCAAGACCCAGCAGGCCCTCTAAAGCCATGCTGGGGTTGGGGGTACATGATAGGGACTCCTGCACTTTCTTGTGAATCTGAGACCACATTATGAAACCATGACACTGATTTGGTCAACTACCACTTGTAGCAGTACTCTCCTAGCTTTCAAAAATTATGTTTCCTTCTTTACATCTTGCTAGAACATCTCATTTTGAGAACTGACTTACTATTGCCCTCTATTCCCCCACTTTGCCTAAAAAAAAAAAAATTTAAAGGAATACCCTTCTGTTCGTATCACCACAAAAGGAAAACTCAAAAGGTGGGACACTTGGGTGGCTCAGTCAGTTAAGTGTCCTACTCTATCTCAGGTCATGATCTCACAGTTTGTGAGTTTGAGCCCCAAGTTCTTTGTGCTAACTGCTCAGAGCCTGCTTCGGATTCTCTGTCTCTCTCTCTCTCTCTGCCCCTCCTTCTCTGCTCATATGCACAGACTCTCTCTCTCTCTTACAAATAAATAAATAAACTTTTTTTAAAAAAGGAAAAATTGAGAGAAATTTCATACTTCCTGTCACACATGTGCTCATGTGCACATGATCACACAATTAGTCTCCTTCATCATAAAGAAGAAAAGAGTCAAGGGAGCGGGGGGAAATCTGTAACTTCTTTCAGTATTAAGTCCCAGGGATACTCTGTAGTCAAACCATCTATTAAGGTCAAAATCATAATCTCCTCCTCTGGGTGTCTAACTACCCATATCAGTCACTTCAGTGAATAAAGGAATAAAGACTAGAAAATAGGGTCGTTGTCGATTTGGGAAATAGTAGAAGGGCCAGCGCTATGGGTGGCAATGATTCCACTTGTATTATTACAGTCATTTTTATGTTACTGGCATTTGAGGATTATATTAGCTAGCATTTGAAGTTTGTTTTGACAATTTGTTCAAAGAGAGATAAAATAGAAAGAAGGAATGATCTTTTCAAGAAGAAAAACGTGTGTGCGCAAGTGTGTGTGCACACGCATATGCACTTGAACATGTGCTAGACGCACCCTACTCAGCTTGAGAGATTAAATAGATAAGGTAGTAAGTAGAAAAGGAAGCTAATTTTCAGTTTGCTTGGTCTTTTGAAATAAGGTGATATGGTATCTACAAAAATTACCTGATTTTAAAAACTTGTTCAAGTTAATCTTGACAAATCTAGGTCCTAGCACTTGTTTGGCCCTGAAAATTATTTTATTTGTAGACTTTGCTCTGGTTGCTACATAGTAGCATTGGGTGGAGTATTTTAAATCTAAGACAGTTCAATGATAAACAGGAATACATCAGCGACAAGCTTTGTAAATGGCCTCATGAGAAGAAAATCCAGTAAATACTGGATCAGAGCCCACTGTTCTTAAGGAAACAGAAGTCCTGGTGTTTGTTGGATTGAGCAGTCCCTTCCAAAGGGATCAATAGCAGCTTCAATGATGGTCAGCAAGGCACTCAAATGTGCTAGGCGTGAGCCTTGGAAATATAGTTTTCATAGTTACCTTTGCCAGCCTTCTTCCGAGATGCCAGCAGAGCTAGGCCCTGCCCATGACTTGGGTTCCCATACACAGCTCCAGATATTTAGAAGTAGATTCACCAGGAATTAATATCATTCAACTCTCAGGGCCCTTCACTTGAAGGAGCCCCTTTGTAAGATCTGCCCTGATTTTATATTCAAAAGTTTATGTTCTTTATGTTAAGAAGGGCCCTTCAAATTGGGCATCCTTCAGCCTATACAAAATCTGGGTCCACTCCTGTCTATGTGCATAAGCATGATAAAGAAAACATGATGAATTTATGGTCTTACTGTAATATCAAGTATTATATATTGTATCATTGTGAAAGATGCCATTCATAGAGCACCATTTTCTGCATTTGCTTTTTGGACTAGTTTTAGTAAAAAGAATATATTTTCAATTTACTTAGCCAGGATTCAAAAATCCCTCAGAAAGTTTAATATTCAATGTGGCATATGAAGATGTTGCTCTTCTCCACATCTTTTCCCAGCCTTTTTTCACCTTTTCTGCTGCTCATCATACCATGTCAAGCAACTTGCCACCTCACAGATGCCCAGAAATGGTTATTACAGGACACCCTCCCATACCTTTAATGCTTCAATATAAATTTGTGTTGCACAGCTATGACTAGCCTAGAATGACTCTCTTGCCCTCCTTAGCAACTCAGTGCAGTTATGAATTGATGATTGCTTTAAAATCCTATTCTGGAACCACCAAAACACCCTTTAAAGTCCTTGACTTTAGGCATTGGAGGCTCCCAACCTGGTCACATGTCAGGTGTACATTCTCATAACCAAAGTTCATAGGAACTAGGCACCTGTAAACCCTTGGCTATAACAGAAGCACAAAAGGATTTCTCAAAGAATTTTCCTAGAATTAAGTACCCTTTTCAGCTTTAATTATGATTCTGTTATCAGCAAGAATGTTAACGTTCAAATGAACTTAATGGCACAAAACATATAGAAATTAATACAAACTTTTGTGCTGTTGTAATAAACTTCCCATCTCTTTTTTACATTCCTCATACTGACCCATTCATGGTGTCATCTAGGAAAGAAGAAATGAAAGAGTGTCTCCGAACAGGTTTTTGGACCTTATGAGAATCTTTAGTGAGTGGTGGAAGGTCTGAACAGAAGACCTTTTCTGAGTATATTCTGAAACATAAACAGATGAATACATTAAAGGTGAATAGTTATTATAAATTGCATCTGAGAAAGGATTGATGCCCCCTTTTCAGCAGAAACTTCCAAGGTGCAAACAGGGAGCACTGGGAAAGCTGCCAAAGACATGAACCAAAACCCTTTTGAGAAAATCTCTTCGAAGACTCCACTAGCTAGAGAGTGGTTTCATCTGGTTTTCCAGTGAAAAATTCCAGCCACTCAAGGCTTACCACGGTGCCTGGCACATAGCAGGTGTTCTAGTATATGTCTAGCAAATGTTGAATCACCAGGTAACCAAAAAGGCCATTCAGTTTAATGATAAGAAAAACACTGACGTATTCCACTGAGAGGCCTGCTCTATTCCAGGTTGGTGTTTGACATTGTCTTTTGATTTCTGCCTACTCTTTTATTTATTGATTTGCTTTTCGCTTAATTTTTGTGGCTTGGTGTGGTTGTGCACAGAATCTGGAACCTAAGACTATATTAGGCCAGTCAAGCATGAAATTATAGTTTGTGGCTGACAATGTGCAAAGGTGCCCAAGAGACTAAGCATGATATGATAGTACCGAGGGCTTCTAACCTGAATTTAATCAACCATGATTCCAGGTCACCTATTATTTTGTTTACAATGTCATGATGCAGAAGTTTTCATGTTGTATCCTTAACGCTTTTGCGATTTCTCCTATGTATTAGTCTTTGACACGGTTGGGTTTTTTTCCATCTCAGTTAACAGCTTGTTAGGAGCTATAATTGTATGTAGCACAGCCCCTCATTCAGGCAGCACATCCCTTGACAGAAGCAGTTGTCAGTCCCAGATTCATATTCACAATTGTAAGAAAACAGTGCATTGAGCAACAGTGGTTAACCCGGACCTAATGATCAGAACTGAATACAGTGAAGATCAGCTTTGGAACAGGAAAGGAAGTCATCAGAGTAGATGTGATTGTTGAGAACTCCAGAATACACCTCCACAATCTGCATTTTTACTAATAACTATTGGTCACCAGGCCCAACAACAGCTTTCAACAATGTGGCAATATCGTCTTTCGGAAAATCTGAAGAACATCAGTAAAAAGGATCTGAAGAGTAATTTATTCATGTTAGACACAGAGTCCTATGTTGGTGTAGAAGGAGGGAGTGGACATAAAGAGAGGTCGGAGAAAAAGGGAAACTTGTGCATTGAGCAAAAGTTAAGCCACCTGGGACTCAGAAGATCCTCACTCAAGTCTTGAACTGAACAGGTGAGTGACAGAGCTAGAAACTGCATTTCTTCCCCCCAACCACTCTGCTCATATGCAGCTGTGCAAATTGTAATTAATTACATCAGAAAGAGATGGCCGCTGATGCAAACTAACAGTGAAGGAGGCTGAGGGCACCTGTCCAAGGAGCCGCGTGATGAACCTCCACACCAGGAGGGAGCACCAGTGAGAAGACTGTGAGATAGAGCAAGGTGGAATTCCAAGTGACTCACAAATAGTTATTGACGATGATTAAGAGGGAAACCATGGTGGCAGATAGTGGCTTGGGGAAGCCAAAATTCTGTCCCTTGGGCTGTCAGATGACAGTCTCATGTGGGAGGCATCACTAAGATTTAAATTATGGAGTCTGATGGTTTCCAGAATTCTCAACCACTCCTTGACTATAATTCCAGCCAAGAATTGAGAAGAGAGGTGAGGATATTTTCAGATCACATAGCATTGTTTTGTAAGATAAAGGTGGTGTAACACTGCAAAACTTAGAAGGTCTTTGGATTCAAACCAATGGGTTCAGACCCCTGTCTCTTTCACTTAATAACTGAGTGACCTGGGCAAGTCATTTAACTTTTTCAAACATCTGCTTCCTAATCTTCAAAATTGGAAGAAGCTGTTGTTATAATGGTACAGTGCCAAGCACCATGCCCACATTCATGATTATTTTAATAACTTGGAAGACATACAATCCTCAGACTGTTCTGGGTTTTTTTTTTTTTTAACATAAAGGTGACTGATTGCCCTGGGCCATTCTAATTCTTACCTTCTCCCCAGTGATTGCTGGGAGTAGAAGCAAATACCTGTAAAGCTGTCATCTGGCTTGGGGGTGTAGTCTAGTGTATCATTATTTTTAAAGACCTATTTAAAAATATATGTATGTATGTATGTCCCAAGATATACATGCACAATTTTAGCTGGAAATGAGTTAAACCAAAAAGAAATGATTAAACAGAGTTGACTGGATCCTACTTGCTTCCTTTCCCCCTCTCTCTAGGGGTTTCACAAGGGTGTTTGTTAAATATGACACTGCCCTGTCTGCCTGTCAGGATTTTCAGTCTGACGCAGAAAAACACAAAGGCCAAACGGGGCCAAAAATATTTACAGTGGCCTTCTCTTTGCCACATGCCTGTGCAAACTGAAATTTTACAGAAAACAGGATTCGGTTTTATTTATAATGAAGCCTCTTAAAATATATTTAGGCACAACTAGGTTGACAGCCGTAATATTTTGACACTGCAATCAAAATGAGAGCTTTTTTCTTCTATGAAGTTCTTCAAGACCACCAAGATAACGTAGCCAGTTTTCAGCCTGATGCAAGAAGTACACATTTATATGTCTTAAAATACACATGAACATACATTTTAATTAAACTATTTATTTAAAGAGACATCCGTAGTGGTCTCTTATCTATAAAAGCCACGTAATTGGCATTCAATTGCTTCTTTTACCCTTTCCCTTAAGTACAGGAAAAAAAAAAAACAACATGTAACTCACCTTCACGGGGTCTTGACTGGTTCCTCTCTGGCCCTGACAGGAAGCAGTAATGAATTCTGACTTTCAGAGTACCAAGGAAGATGCTCCTCTGCCATGCCAATAGGGAGGACACAGGTTTAGGGGAAAAGGGACATGGGCCCAGAGCCACCATAGGCTAGGGATACCCCTTCCCACTCTTTATTTCCCCCAAGAACCTTTATTGGGGTTTATCAAGCCACCTTTAAAGTAGAGGCAGCTCAGAATCCACTGGGGCATCGGTTATATGGTCATATCACTGGCCCTTCCCCTGAAGATTCTGATTCAGGAAGCCTGGGGTAGGGAGATCCATAAGTTTAACCACTAGCCAAGGGGATTCTTCTGTAGCAGGATGACAGGAAAGCTCTGGCAATGTCCAGAAGTTCTGTGAAAGAGCTCCCTGTCAGATTCAAGTAGAGCTTACTACTATGCCCATTTTACAGACACAAACACTGAAGCTCAAAGTCACAAAGCAAGTAAGGGGCCAAACTGGGTTATGAACCCAGACCTGTCAGTCCAGGGTCCATATTTCACCCCATTATAAGATAGTCCCTCCAACGCAGGTGAGTAAGTCTTAACACAACACAGTTCCTCTGGTGTGGCATCTCTGACTTTGCAGCATCCAGTAGCTCTCTGCTGATATATGCTGTTGAAAAAACTTATCTTTGAAGCCTTCTGAAGTCCATTGGCCCTAATGTAAGGACCTGCAGGTAGATCCAGACCTCTCCTAAGAATCAAGTTCATGGGTTTTGTGACAGCTCTTTTTGGCTATGTGCAGGCCACTTTTTCCAGACATGTGCAGGATCAAAATTGGATTTCCAGTTGATTAAAACTGAAAGTAGTCCAAATGATTGACATATGCAAATGTTTTCCCCAGAGATTCCTTAGATCCTGTGCTCTTCACACCAATTATAGCCTTTATTTTTCAAATGAAATAAATAAAAGCAAAACTTCTCTGGCTGAAGATGGAATGAATATCCTAACATCTTCTCCTCATGACCTTCACTTAGATCCCCTCTCACCCACCAAGGAATCTGGGTGATCCACAGAACATAGCTGGAAAGTCAAGGCTCTAGGGTCTCCTTCCAATGATAAAAAAGCAAATGCTAATGAAATGTGTAAGATTTTGCAAACAGAATAAGTCAGAACACATAAATAAAACACCCCTTTCTTGGCTCCGTTGCTAGGAATTAGTAGGATCTGACAGTTGAAGGCATTGGACGTAGAGTTAGGAATTCTGCATTCTGTCGTGCGTTCTACCGCTGGCATCCGTACTATCAGGGCAAGCCATGAGCTCACCTGGCTGCAGCGATGTGCCCCTCTCTGAGCCCAACCTTCGTGGCTTATCACCCAAGCCAGGAAGCAGCCTGCTGGCTTGTAGATGAGACACAGGCTGTTTAATTAGACACACATCATGAGTGCTGGCTATAACAGCTGCCTCAGTTTTGTAGAGATTCTAGAATTGAAATTTCAGACCAAGTAAGAACTTAGTGTCTACCATCAATACTACCACTAGTTTCCTGCTTCCTAGTACTGAAATGACCCAAATAATTAGGCAGCCATAGAGCATTATTTGGTTGCTAAATAACAATTGGTCAAACAAACCCAAATTTTATAGATATTTGTGAAAGGACATTTAAAATGAGTGAATATGTGTCTTAATTTTAGAGGTGTCTTTGTACTGTTTGTTCACAGGAATCACAACCAAGCAAACGCACCTAGTCAGGCCTATGATGTGATGTATATACAGGGAGAATTTGAGCCAAACAGAACATAAAAGTGAAAGCACTGTTCCTAATGTGTGGGAATGACCATATCCTGGCCCAGAGAGAAATGCTCATGTTTCCAACAGTCTTCCCCCCAAAAGACTTGAGTAGGTGTGAAATCGCCCATTTCCTGGGCCAAAGGGCCAGTCCAGCCTACTTCACCACAAAGGAGGTTCTCAGGTTTTAGTTTCTGAAAGTGAATTTGATCATACCCAAAAGTAACAAAACACTCCTCAAATGCTATTATTTCTTCTAATATATTTCCTGTGTTTTATATGTGATTTAAATAAAAGGCCTGAAAGTAACAAGGAGGAGTCAAAAGAAAATAACTTTTGGCATCAGATTGCCTTACAATCTTAATCAGGTTACTCAAGGTCTGTGAGAGTTGGTTGCCTCAGCTGTAAATTGAGGATAATAAACACATACTGAGAGGATTAATATGGGTTTTAAATGAAATGATGTATCTATGTATAAATCAATAGAAGACTCCAAGAAAGAGCAGTTTTTATTAGCAGTATTTGAGTAAAGACCAAACAATGGCAAATCCCTTCCCATCTCCCCCAAATCATCTTCTCTCCTGTCTAAGCTCATACTGAAAGAGAATAAAACCTCTTTTGGTTAATAAATGTTCTCATTGCTGAAAATGAACTGAGGGTTGAAGGGGAAGGGGGAGGGGGAGGGTAAGAGGTGGTGGTGATGGAGGAGGGCACTTGTGGGGAAGAGCACTGGGTGTTGTATGGAAACCAATTTGATAATAAACTATTAAAAAATAAATAAATGTTCTCATTAACTCATACCCAGACAAGAGATCCCAAACCTTGGGCACACATGAATCCTTGGCTTCACTGGTTTGGGGTGGGACTTAGGTATAAGATATTTATTTAATTTTTTAAATTTTTTTATTTTTGAGAGGAGAGAGAGAACATGAGTGAGGGAGAGGGGCAGAGGAAGAGAGAATTTTTTACTTTTCAACTAATACCTTCTTTTTTAAATATAAATCTTTTTTTCAATTCAAGTTAGTTAACATACAGTGTAGTATTGGTATCAGAAATTGAACCCAGTGATTCATCATTTACGTTTAACACCCAGTGTGTATCCCAGCAAGTGCCCGCCTTAATGCCCAACACCCATTTAGCCCATTCCCCCGACCCACCTCCCCTCTAGCAACCCTCAGTTTGTTCTCTGTATTTAAGAGTCTTTTATGGTTTACCTCCCTCTCTGTTTTTGTCTTACTTTTCCTTCCCATCCCCTCTGTTCATCTGCTGAGTTTCTCAAATTCCACATAAGAGGGAAATCACATATCTGTCTTTCTCTGGCTGACTTAAAGCAAAATAAGTAGAAGATATTTTTAACAAGCACGTGAGCATTTCAATGTGCATCTGGGTTGAGAACCAATGGCTTAAACTATTAAATATCTTACTATTACTTTTCCTGGTCCAAGAGGTCCAATCCATTCTCTAATGTACTAATAAAATAGTCTGTCCAACAATCAAATCCGACCTTGTCATCCTATATTTAAAACCTTTACTTATGTAGCTTCCTTAGCCTGTAGTGAAGATGGTATTTCTCTTACAGACCAGTTCCAGTAGGTTGGTGGTGGCTGCCACAGCCTTCGGTAGAGAAGGACTGTATGGGTTGTTCTGGGCTCAGCAGAAAAGAACACCATTCATGGCAGATTGGGGACATCTGTCATGAGGTCAGAAAATGCGGAACTCTGGGATTTGCCATTCCCAATATATGGGATACAGCTACAACTCTAACATGGCATGGAAGATCTTGCACAATTTATTTCTCTAGCTGCATTTCCTGCCTATAAGGCTACAAGCTATATTCCGAGTCAATTTCTTATTTTTCCTCCCAAATGCAAATCCTTAAACCCACGGCTTTCCTCACACTATTCCTTTGCTAGGAGTGGGCTTTTCCTTCTTTGCTCCTCATTTACTCCCCTAATCCTTCTTCAAGATTCAGGCTGAATGTCACCTTTTCTGGGAGAATTCCATGAGTATGCCAGATATAATTAGTCTCTCTCTCCATCTCTATGCTTGTGAAGCATTTTCCCCCTATCTTTATAACTGACTTTGTCATAATACCATATGGTAATTTACTCTATGTTTACATATTCAAGTCCCCAAATATATGATGCACATTGCTAATGCTCAGTAAATGTTGATGAATGGATGAATGAATGAATGAACAAACAGACGGACAGACTCCTTGACTACAGATACTATCCCTTACTCATCTTTGCTTCCCAGTGCTCCACTAGTAACTGACACATAGTAGGAATTCCGGGTCTGCTGAGTGACTTGACTGAGTCAGTGTCTACAGGCTCTGCTGCCACCCATATGGCACGATGATTTGGGCTCATTCTGAGTCACAAATCACAATCTGGCAGAAAACTTCCATCTGGAGAGATCACTCCCTGAAGCAGCCTTTCCTTTCAGTCTTTAGGCCTGTTTTCTTCCTTATTCAACAGGAAATAATTGAATGCTAGCACTGACTCAAAAATAACTCGGGAAGCTATAAAAATTGTAAAAGGTCTATTAGTAATATTGCACAAGATGCTTCATGGCAGCCCTGCAGAGGGCCGTGTACCTAGTTCCTAGGGTTTCTTTTTGCATTTATATGGTGCATGCTCTCCTTATCCAAGCGGTCAGGGCAGCCCACCAGCCCATCACCACTCTCTCATGTGCAGCTCAGTCTTGCGGACTGCTCAGCATAGCAAAACTGATCAGCTAGCTATGTGTGGAATGAAAGGGTAATGCTCAGGGTATGATCAGAATTATCTCTGATCAGGTAATGTTGTGCAGAAGAAATGTTACATCTGTTCTTTCTCACCCCATCCCACCTGAAGCAAAAGTGTTGTACTCTCTCTACTAAAGGTGAAATTCTGCCCTTAAAGATTTCTTCTATAAGCATCATGCTGAGATGCACAAAGAGTTAAGCTTTCTCCATTCCATGTGGTTTACTCATTTAAATCGGCATTGCTACAGAGCAGAAACTATTTTAGCTCTATGCATAAGTGGAATATCTAATATAGAATTACATTATAATGAAATATGCATTAATGCAAGCTTCATAAAATGCTTTTCATGTTCTGCAGGCATCCAAAAGTTGAAAATGCCTATAATCTTATTTTACTTGCTGCTCAAATGATGATACATCAGGTTAATATGCTTAATTAAAAGTCACATTTGAAACATTCGAAGGGATAGTTAATTCACTATTGACATTTGCTGTAACACAGTTAAGCATTGTGGAAACAAGACAATGGGACATGTCACTCCCGCTAGGAACAGAAGGATGATATTTTATGATTTTCAGGAAACAGCATGTGCTGGATACCCAAGAAGGTGCAACTAACCATGCCCTAAAATACTTGTCATTAATAATAATTTTTTGCTTAAAGAGACATTCTCAAAATAATATCCAACCACTTCCCTGTCTACTTGTAAATGAAAATTAATGAAAAACAGATATTCCCAGGTGCCATTTATTCCACATTTTAGATCTGATTAGTTGCCTGTTGGGTACAGTACTCAGAAATGGCCAAAGACTGCCTGAAGACTATCCCTTTTAGCTTCTGATGAACTAGCTGTCCCCAGTATTGGATGTGAGATTTGAAGCTAATAAAGTCCCCTCCCTGCAACTTGGCACTGAATTTAAAATAAAACAACTGAGCTTATTCCATTCACAGACAGATTGACTTCCCATTTATAAAGCTTTACCTTTTTATTTTCCTGCTCTAAAGTCCACACTGGTTTAAAATGAAGTTGGGTGGTCCTCTGCCCATCAGCGCTCTCGAGAATGACTCTGGCCAGTCCAGAGGCTTGCCTTTTCTCACTTGACTGTCTCTGTCTCCCACGCCCCGGAGTCAAAGCCTGGACACATTCTGCTTCCCAGGAATTGCGCCTACAGTGTTTCACAAGTATTTCAAAGGCTCTTTCTCAGGATTTTCTCTTAATTACTCTCCGTCCTCTATCCTGGAGAAAAAGAACACAGAGCCAGGCCTGCGGGCAGCACAGGTGCAGAAGAAAAGCTGGGGGGAAACGTGAGTGTCTGAGATCCAGTGGGTGCCAACCCAAGGGACCAGGACCGGGGGCCCCTAGCCCCTGCCAACAGAACCCCAGGACCCTACTGCCCCTGCTGAGGAGGGAAGGGCATTTCCAAGAAGGCAGACAGCTGGTTGCTCAGAAAGAGGAATGGAGTGGGAATCAGGCTCCTTCCGAGGGACAAGCGAGGTGGTTGTCCACAAGAACCCCGGGGCGAGAGGAGCTGCCTGCCAGGTCTGCGAGGCCACAAGCGAGTGATCTGGAAACACAGGTGTCTGGCTCGCCTGCAGTGTAGCGAGGGGGTCGGAGCAAGCCCGGCTTCACTGGTATCACCCACACCCCCCCCCCAAGAACTTGATGGGAAATCAAAATTGTTTTGCTAATCAGTGATTTCAAATTTCCTATCAATAGAGATCTATGCCACCAACACCCATCAAGGAAGCTCCCTTTATGGTTTCTACAAGTTATTTATTTTTCATTTTGGCTATTGTGTTCCTCATGGCTCTTCCCTATTCTGGCCCTGGTATCAGGTTCTTACCTTTATTTACTCGTGCATCAACCCCCTTACTACCACTTCTACCCCAAACACACACACACAATTTCAAGGGACAATAAGTTACCAGATGTGTAAGGTTGCCCTAAGTAGGGAGCATACCTTATACTGCAGAATTTACTGTATTGTAGAGCAATGTGTCCGTTTGGGGTATGGCTGCCGAGAGGCTCAGAAACAGCTCCCTGTTCTTAACTGGCTGGATACTTGAAAGTCAGCTGTTGTCTACCTGACCCTTTTAGAACAAATGACACTTGCAAAGGTCAACTTCAGTGGAAAGTCTGGAGCCTACATGAAGCAATAAGGTTATATTTTCAAGGCTCTTATACAAGACCCTTAAAGGGTCAAATGTGGTCAATCAAAGTTGATGTGGATATGGAACAGCATGAAACAGGTCACATACTGGCGGGCAGGCAAGAACAGCCTTACCAGAGAGGAGAAACACATGTACTGTTGTAGCAATCCTTGGGGTCAAATAGGGTGTTGGGAGAATGGATCAAGTTAATCAGGGACAACAACCCAAATATCCTCCAGCAGCTAAAGCTAACTTGTGATTTAAAAACAAAACAAAACAAAAAGATGGAGAGGCCCTATGTATAACATGCAGAAGCTAGGAAAGTTCAAGCAAATTACCTCCACGTTTAATAATGATAAAATTATTTCCAGATGGAGCGTTGGAAGTTCTGCTAAGGTGACCACAGGGAACTGGGTTTTGAAAACTGTGTAGAGCTTTGAATCAAGGAGCTGGAGGAAGGGAAATGTGTCAAGCATGATCAGGGACATCTAGACCCAAATGTTACGTCGGCACCCATTCAGATGGCAGGAGAATTTCTTCTGTCTCTTTATGGTTCACAGTCACAGTTGTTCCGGGCCATTCAGAATACTCGAGCAGAATAATCTTCGATATTAGCAAAGATCTTAAGACCATAGGGATGATAAACTACTTTGTATTTTTTTAATTAGCAGAGGGTTTTTTTTAATGTTTATATATTTTTGAGAGAGAGAGAAAGCACAAGTGGGAGAGGGACAGAGAGGGAGCCAGAGGCTCGGAAGTGGGCTCCGCACTGACAGCAGAGATCCCAATGTGAGGCTGAAACACAGGAACAGTGAGATCATGACCCAAGTCGAAGTTAGACAGTTAGCCAAATGAGCCACCCAGGTGCCCCTAGACTTTATTTTTTAGAGAAGTTTTAGGTTTACAGAATTTTGAGCAGAAAGTACAGAGATTCCCATATACTGCATCATTCTCTGCACAAAGTTTCCCCTATTTTAACATTTTGTGTTAATGTGGTACATTTGTTATAATTGATGAGTCAATACTGATACATTGTTACTAACTAAAGCCTACAGTTTACCTTGGTTCACTGTCTGTGTTGTACAAAGACAAACGAGGGGGACCAGAGGAAAATACTTCTAACTTCAAATGATAGGAAACAAGAAAAGCCTTAGGGCACAAAAAAATAGAGTCTATGGGTTTTATTCTGTGGGTTTAGACCAATATAAAATGACATGTATCCACCATGTCATTGTACCATATGTAATAGTTTATTTTTTAGCAAAAGCTCAGATTCCTTGGTATCTATCTATTCTTGGTTAATTAAGATCCATGTAGGTAGGGAAAATAGTACTTGTACATACAGCAGAAATATTCATATAGGAAAACTCATCCTATTGACATTCCGGCAGGAAGAAAGAAGCCTTTCAGAACCCATCTTTCCTCAGTAAGAATAGCTCACCCAGGTTTGCAACTTTTAGTGGAACATGTAAGTTGGGGACAGGGCTAGTTATTGCTCAGACTTTAGAACAGTTTGGAAGAACTGACAGGGCTACCCACAAAAGTTACTGTGTGTACCTGATTTTTCCCTAGGTGGCCTGGAAAATCTGGTTACTGCCACATTGCAGAACGGTGTGGGAACACCAGAGTTTTTGGGGTCAGAATGTCCTGTTCATCCTATTTTACAATCAGTATTATCCCCAAGTACACTGAACAGGAAAGATGTTAGAGGGTATTTCTATATCTCAAGTAGCTGGCCAAGGAAGGAAGATGTTTATGGAAGAACTAAGAATAGTGAAAGGGAGAGGAGGCAAAGGAGGGGCCAGAGGAAAATACTTCTAAGGTAAATGATAGGAAACAAGAAAAGACTCAGGGCACAAAAAATAGAATCAATCTTCTAGAAGTAATGAGGAGATGGAAAAATAAAACAGATAAAAGCTAGGTCTCCTTTTCCTCTTGAATCAAAATTCGTATTTATTCCACGTGGCACCATGCTAAAGAACCTATTTTTTGCACTGTCTGATTTAGTGTCTATATTGGCTTTCCCCCCACATTTTAAGAGGCAAGTTCTTTTACCATTTTCTCACTCTCCTTTACTACCATTACCCAAGTCTACTTTTATGAATTTTTTTCTTTAATTGTGGGAGGCAGTGATTTTTTAAGAGAGGAATTTTACCGCTCATTTGGATTTATCATCTGCCATTTCTGGAGAATTTAAACGTCCTTCTTTCTGTCCTATCTGAAAGAGCCTCCACAATTTGAGTTCTGGTTGAAATTCTAGAGGAATATGTTTCCAGTTCCCCACTGAACTCTCAGAATACTTGCAAGGACAATTTCTGAGCTTTTTCAACTGGAATTATCCTAAGACTTATTTCTGAGTGTGTGTCTGCTGACAGATTCAAGAAGATTGTTACTGCTGAGGGAAAAAATATTTATTTTACTGCAAGATAGACAAGTGCCTCTATCACCATTTGTAAGAACCATGAGCACAAAGCAAGAGAAAATGGGCCCCTGAAGGAGAGACATGTGACCATTGATTTAAGTGCATAAAGATATACTACCTCATTGACCCTAAAATATTTATTTAGTACCTACTAAGTGCCAGGCACCGTACTAAGTGTGAGGATAGAACACATGGCCCCTGTTGTCATATCGCTTACAGCCTAAAATCTAGCAAAGTGAGGGGTGCCTGGGTGGCTCAGTTGGTCAAGCTTCCAACTTTGGCTCAGGTCATGATCTCACAGTTCATGGATTTGAGCCCCATGTTGGGCTCTGTGCTGACAGCTCAGAGCCGGGAGCCTGCTTCAGATTCTGTCTCCCTCTCTCTGACCCTCCCCCATTCACACTCTGTGTGTGTGTGTGTGTGTGTGTGTGTGTGTGTGTGTGTGTGTGTCTAAAAATAAACAAACATTTAAAAATTAAAAAAAAATCTAGCAAGGTTAAAAACAAAAGTCAAATTAAGCAGGTGGAATAATGGCACAGTTGGTCAGTGTTTGCCATGATGGAAAGTAACCATAGAAAGAAGAAGCTATCTTAGAGAAGGAAGTCAGGGAAGGGCTTTCTGAAACTGAAAATGAGCTCTCTTGAGCTGAGAGAAGAGGGTTCCAGCCAGAAGGAACACCATGTGCAAAGGCAGAGAAAGGGCTTCATGTGTTCACAAAACAGAAAGGGAGCCCAGGAGAGAATGACTGAGGAAGAAGGTCCAAGGAAAAGCTGGTAAGGGAAGACAGATCATGCCAGGCCTGTAGGCCAGACTAAGTTGTATATATTTTATTCCAAATGAAGTAGGTTAAATCCATCAAAGGGTTTTAAGGAGAGGAGTAATGTGACCTAATTTACTTTTGTTGTACAGCTCACTCCTGTTGTGCTGTGGAGGACTGTTAGAAAGTTCTAACTGGAAGGTCAGTTAGAACGCTGTTACATTGGTGCAGCAAGAGACAAGGGTGGCCTAGACACAAGGAATTGTGATGCTTTGAGGTGCAGTCCGGAAGTAAAATCACAGGACTTTTATGCACTTGGCATTGGGCATAGGGGGAAAGAAAAAGAAAAGACAGACTCCCAGGTTTCTGACCTGAGCAACCATGTGGATGGTGGGTGCAGTCCGGAAGTAAAATCACAGGACTTTTATGCACTTGGCATTGGGCATAGGGGGAAAGAAAAAGAAAAGACAGACTCCCAGGTTTCTGACCTGAGCAACCATGTGGATGGTGGTCCCAACTACAGAGATAGGAAGGACTGGCTGGCGGCAGGGAGGACTTGAGAATTCATTTCAGACACGTTAGCCAACAGAGGTAGCCAGTTGGATATAGAAGTCTGAGCTCAGAAAAAAACACTATGAAGATATAGGGATATGTATCTATACACGTACATATGATTTGTTAACCGCTAGATACTATTGAAAGCCGTGGATGAGATCAGTTAAGAGAGATGGTGTTTGGGTGAAGAGAAAAGGTCTCAGGAGAGACCTTCCAGGGACACCACTATTTAGACCTGAAGAGAGGGATGGGATTCAGCAAAGAAAATTACAAAGGAGAGGCCCATGAGTAGGGAGAGGGAAGCAAGGTCTTGAGATGTCAGGTAGGAGAGTGTGTGGAGAAGAGCATCCAGTGTGCCAGTGGCGTTGAGGGACACAGAGAGGAGTCCTTTGGAGTTGGCAACACAGAAGTCATTGGTTGATCTTGACAAAATCAGTGGAGTCACAGGAGCAACATCTAGTGAGGGTAGATTGAAGGGTGAATAAAAATGAGGCAGTAGAGACAACATAAATTAACTTTTTGAGTGAGCTCTAAAAGGAAGCAAATGGATGGGGCAAGGTGTAGAGGGAAGCTAAATGCGGGAGATATTCGATCATAGTTGTGTGTAGCTGATGGAAATAATTCAGTAGGAAGGGAGACAGCAGTGATAAAGAGTGAATAAAAAAGGAATTCCCTGAAAATGTATCATAGAATCCAGATCCCATGAGGAGTTACTGGCTTTTGCAGGGGGCATTGTCAAACACATGGGACAAAGACAACAGAGTTTGCAGCCCAGACAGGTGGGAGTGTGATGGGGGGGGGGGGCAGATGAAGTGGTTCCCATCTGTTATAGCTGATGGCTCCCCTTTATTTGCAGGAGAACGCTGTTACATTTACAGGAGAGTATGTGGTGAGGTCATCGGCTGACAACAAGGGTAGAGCAGGACTAGAGGACTAAACACACACACACACACACACACACACACACACACACACACACAATTGGGTATCTGAAAGTGTTGAGTGCCCGGTTGAGCTTTGTTACCATGACTCTGTTGAACAATTTTCTCCAATGCTGTCCAGAAAGAGGTTCAATCAGTCTCACTTCTTCCAAAAAAGTCCTTTCATTTGCCAGAAAATGTGTCCCTGTTCAGGTGCTAACATTCAGTAGCTTCAGCAATGCCTACCAGGACTAGAAGCTCTCCCTGAAATGAAACCCAAACACTACACAGATGCCTGAGAATAAGAGCCAACAAGAATTGACAGAACATGAAACACATGTAGGGAGGAATTTCTGCTTTCTTCCCTATCCCCTTCAAAGTAGTCATTTCTCTAATAATTGAGTCCAAAGATAGTAAAAATCTCCTTTACACATCCAAGATTTATACATTTTTTTCCTTTCCATTATTGCTAACAACTTTTTATTGAATTTTCTGTGAATATTCACATAAACCTCATACATAAAAGCACACAGAGCAGGTTCATGCGTGAATAGAGAAACCAATACCATGTGGTATCAGGGCTTCAACCATAAGTAAACGGATTCATCCTTCTTAAAACAGTACATTAAGGGGCGCCTGGGTGCCTCAGTAGGTTGAGCATCCGACTTCAGCTCAGGTCATGATCTCATGGTTTGTGGGTTTGAGCCCTACGTCAGGCTCTGTGCTAACCACTAGCTCAGAGCCTGGAGCCTGCTTCGGATTCTGTGTCTCCTTCTCTCTCTGCCCCTCCCCTGCTCGCACTGTCTCTCAAAAAAACTAAATAAAATGTAAAAAAACAAAAACAGTACATTAAACCAAATGCATTATGACACCTAAGAACTGATTGAGGGCATATCTGTATGTTCCGGAACATGCACAACTGATAGCTGATATGTCTCTCTGTGTTTGTTTGCCCCAAGCTGAGTCTACAGGCAGAGACCAGGTCTGCAGGACTCGCTTTAAACAGTTATGACAAGGCACCAATAGATCTTCTGCAACTGTCCCTTTTAGTGCTACTGTGGATGGTACTAACCAGCATTAGGCTGTGGGCTTCCAAAGATTTGAAACCCCCATGAACCCAAGGGCATGTTGTGTCTTATGGAACTGGCCAAGATCTTTCAGGAGTGTCTGTGCTGCTCCATTGCTCCTGCCCACAGCATCTCTACCCGTAGCAAAGTTAAGGAAGACTTTTATGCTGACTTGCATGTGTGACCTGTGAGGCAGGGTCCAGCCTTGGGAACCTGCGGTCCGAGACAGAAGACCTAAAGGACAGCCAGGCTGACCCTGCCAGAGGAAAATCTCACCTGACAGTAAACTCTCTCTGAATTGAGGCCAAGGACAAGGTTTTTGGTTATAGAGGGTGAGGAAATCAGAGACCTGGTTGACCATGCTCCACAGATCTACTAACAAATACCTACCAAGGCCAGTATTTCAGGTATTTTCTGAGACTCGAAGCTCTGATTACTTAAAGACTGTGTTGGGTATTTTACATGTATTTTCCCATTTAATCCTTACACAAAGTATCTTATAAGTGAGGAGAATCTGGGGTTGAGGCAGGTTAATTGATAGCGACATGACCAATAAGGACAAATTCAACCATAGCCAATGGGGAGTGGGCTCAGAACTGTTCTCATCATTGTGGAAAAAATGGAGGCTTCTTATTTCTTTTACTGGTCAGTGAGAAGAGACAGAAATACATATGAAAGAAAATACCAAGTCACTTATAATCTGGCCAACCAGAGTAAAAGATCTGGGGAATTTTTTCTTCTTTTCCAAGAAGACTTTTGATGAAAGAAGTGACATTATTTTAAGATTAAGTTGACAGTAGTCGATGAGGTGGGAAAAGCAGCCTTTCAGAGACTACAGTGAGAGGCTTAATGCAGACTAACAGGGATGCAGCTACCATTTACCAAGCATCCACACTGTAGCAGCACAGCCCTGGTCCTTTACATCTGTGCACCCCTTGATCAACCCTGAAATGCAGGTATTGCTTCCAGAAGTGGAGGAACCTACCCAATGGGGGGTTACACACCAGTAAGAGGAAGATCCCTGAATGCAGCTTAAGCCCAGGTTGGTCTCTCTGGACAGTGCTTTCCCAGGGGCTGTGTTGTTAGAGCTTCCAGGACCCAGGAAGGCCATGAGAAGGGAGAGGAAGATTTAGACCAGGTCCACATCTTGCTTGAGGAGCAGTGCAGTGCACCTACAGTGCTCCCACTTGTTCGTTAGGTCTGGTTCAAGGAAGGCTGCTGCTGTTCTCCTGCCCTCATCGCTGCCCCCATCCAGGAAAGCAGGAGTTTTAAGTTGACCACAGGAGAGAGGTGATGATAACAGCAGAGAACAGCAAAGGGAAGTAACTTCCACCTGGATCGTCACCTCCACCACCAACAGCAGACTGATGAATGTAATACAAAGAAAAAAGGATACATCGGACCAAGTATACAGGACCAATTAAATAATTAGAAAATTAAATGACCATTTTCTTAGGCTGACAAACTGAAGACTGACATAAGCTAACTTCAGGAATCCACTTTTTAAATACTAGTATCCTCAAAGTGCATATATGCATTACAAATGGAGCCATCTGCCAGAAACAAAGCAAATGTAACCCTCTTTTATGATTACAGTTGTTTGAAACATGCAAGACCAAGACACTGGTCTGGTAGACTTCTTTTTTCTTTTACTCTTTAGTATCCTATCTGGTCCTAGTAAATACCTTAAAAGTAAACCTTGAAATTTCTGGCTTGAAGACACACACAAAAAAACAAAGCCTAGATCCACTGAGGAAGAACTAGTTCACAGACAAAAAGAGGTACAGGTCCTGCCTCCTCTTTCCCTGGCTGTATTAGTCAGGAATCTTCAGAAAAACAGAATAAATAGAAGCTATGTATAAAAAGATTTATTTTAAGGAACTGGCTCATGTGGTTATGGAGGCTGAGAAGTCTCAAAATCCACAGTTAGCATGCCAGAGACCCAGGAGAGCAGATCATATAAATTCCAGTCTGGAGGCCAGTAGAATCAAGACCTAGGAAGAGCCAGTGTTTCAGTTCAAGTCCAAAGTCACCAAAAGGCCTGCTCAAAGCCAGTCCGGCAGGAGGAATTCCCTCTTATTTCTGGGAGGTTCAACTTTTTTGGTCCCATTTAGGCTTTCAACAGATTGGTTAGAGCCCATCCACATTGGGTAGGACATTCTGCTTCACTCATTTTGCATATTCAGGTATTAATATCATCCAGAAACACTCTTACGAACATATCAAATATAATATTTGACCAGATAACTGAATACCTTATAGCCCAAAGTGACACATAAAATTAATCATTAAATTAGTAAACTATGTAAATTAAGGAAAAGAGTCAGATGAGATCCACCAAAAGGTCAGGTCTACTATATTCCCAAAAGCTGGAGGCCAGGACTCCTTTGCACCCCCTTCCTCTTCTGAGAAGTCAGTGGAAAGGTCAAATGGATTCCCCTTTTGATGAGCTGTGATGGGGGAGAAGATGATCCACCTAGAGAAGACCATCGTTTCCTAATATGGAATCCAGGACCTAAAGGCATCATCAAGATGTGTGGATATTCCCCTGCCTGGGGAGAGGCTCCATAACATCATCAGACTATCAAAGAATCTGTCACCTAAACAAGTCTAAGTCACACTACTCCAGAGTGAGTAGAATCTTCTTAAAGATCTAAAATTCAGAATCAAGAATCTTTGACATTACAAAAATATTTGAATTGAATTTGTAAATATTCCTTAATTACAAGAAGAAATATACTTCAGAACAATGTATGTACTATTTCAGCTCACTTGCTGAACCTTAGTATTTAAAATTAGTGTGAGGGGAATTGTCCTAAAACATACCTGACACACACACCACTTTGCCTCTGGGAGACCCCTTGGTTTCTCTGGAAACAGAAAATATAGGGCACACAGAGTAAGAACTTGAAGCTGTCAAATAAAGGACAACCAAAGAATAAAGAGCTAGACATGCCGAGTGAAGCTAACCGTGGAATGTGAAGGACTTTGGGTAGCCGTATGTGAAGACCAGATAGATGGACAAAGATCAGGGGGCTCCTTGGCACAAAGGGAAGGCCTCTTTGAATGCACACACTTCCTTTATTCCCGTCTTTATCTGTTACCCCTCTGACAAATCTGCTATGATTAAAAATACGGGCTTTGCTCTTCAGTGGAAGCCATAAGTAAACTAAACTTTTAAGCAAAGGTGAGGAGGCTTTTCATCTCATTGCCCAAACGGTCTCTTGTTGATCTGTAATAACATTCATATATTAGCTTCCTAGGGTTGTTGTAACAAAGTACCACAAACTGGTGGCTTAAAACAACAGAATGTATTCTCTCACAGTTCTGAAAGCCAGATGTTTGAAATCAAGGCAACAGCAGGGTCATGCTCCTTCCAAAGGCTCCAAGGAAGGATCCTTTCATGCCTCTTCTAGCTTCTAGTGGTTGTCGTCAGGTAATCTTTGGCATTCTCTGACTCGTAGATGCTTCACTCCAGTCTCTTGTCTTTGTCTTCACATCATCGTTCCCATTTGTCTGTGTCTCTGTGTCCAAACATCTCTCTGCTTACAGACACATCAGTCATTGGAATTAGGGCCCACTCTAATCCAGTATGACCTCATCTTAACTTGATGACATCTTCAAAGAATCTATTTCCAGATAAGGTCACATTCACAAGTACCAGGGATTAGAACTTGAATGTATCTTTTGAGGGGACACAATTCAACCCACAACAATTCAGATACAGAAACTTCCTCTTCTTCCAAACAGGTGTTTGTTGCCATTGGAGTGGTAGTGTATAGAGGACAGGCAGTAATTCACTCAAGCAATATTCATTGAGCAACTACTATTCACCAGGCCAGGCACTGAGGAAACCACACTGAATAAGGGGGACAAGGTGCCTGGCGGGCCTCCTGGAGCTCGTGGTACAGTGGAGAGAAGCAGAGTATGAATAAACAAACAAGCAAAATAACTTTGGAGAGTGGTGAGAACTATCATCCCAGCTGCTCCAATGTGGCCATCGGGTGGCCGAGAGCTAAGTGGACCTCCAGTGGACAATAGCTCATGTGTATAGGGCATGCTGTGGCAAAGATCTTGAAGTAATGGACCCAGGTGACAGCACCAGCCCATACAATATGCCAGGAAAACAAAGGAATAGCCAAGGACTATCAACCCATTTCAGAGTCAGGAAAATAGAATCACAAAGTGGGAAAGCATTTGCCCATAGTCCCTCTAGGCCTCCACTCTCTCTGCTACCATTTTGCCCTGAGAATCTTGCAGATGCTTCTTGCAAGGTTTCAAATTTCAATTTCAGCAGATATCCTTAGTGGCTTGTCACTGTTGCCACTTAGCTTTCTCTCCAGTACATCCATCTTTTAGGAATTTTTGAGTTGCAACAGGCTGCAAATGTCAACTGGGGGGAAAGACAAATAATAATATGCTGGGAGTTGTAGCCTCTTTGCAAATTCACAGAAGCTGTTTCCAGAAAAGCATTGCCTGCTAATTAAACAAACCCCTTTCTTCTGACAGTTAAAAACATGAGGGAAGATCTTATCTCATCAGTCAGAGAGCATCCACTGCCCTGTGAGATGGCGTCTTTTTCCAAGGGATTAGACTTTTCGGGAACAGCAGTAAAAAGCTTTTACAAATAGGTAGAGCTCTGATCTTCAAAGTACTTGACAAACATTAACTAATTAATCTACCCACAACCTGTGGGTACGTATCCTTCATTAACTACTGTTTGTAGATGGGAAATATCAGGCAGCAGCCAAAACGATCTTGACAAGGTCAAAAAGGGAATTTGCGGGATGCCCAAAGATCAATCCAAGCAAGCCTCGGCCATGGGCTGCCCAGAACCCAACTTGGGGACCAGAGCCTCTGTTTTGCATTCATTCTGAAACTGCTATTAAACTGCATCTCATCTTCTCCATCAATGCACGTACCAGGCACGTGAATTCCAGCATGCCTATAGCCATTGATCAGCTCTGCAATGAGTAAGCTCCCGTTTTATTAGGTGTCGTTTCAAGAGGACCAATTTACAGCAATTTCCATTACCTTTACATAGTGGATATTTTATTTTAGTTTGATAGTTATAAGAAGTCAAATTTATGTATTATAGAAATTGAGGTCAAGATAAGAGAGACCTTCCCGGAGACCCAGAGCAAGTGACATATGAAACCAGAAGACAACTGAAAACCAGCCTTACTGAACTAAACCCTTTATTTAGTGGCATCGCAATCTGTGCCTTCTCTGCCACCTTCCCACTCCCCTCTCTACCTTGCCAGTCCCTTTCTAGGAAGGTCAAGATCAAGTCCCTCTCTCCCAAAAAGGCTGCAATTCACATTAGCATCTTCCATTGTCTCTAACTCCCTTTGTCCTGCCTCTGTCCCAGGCAACTAGGATAAAAAATCCTGGTAAGAATAAGGTTCCCCGTGGGGCTCAGTCAGTTAAGTGTCCAACTCTTGATCTCAGCTCAGGTCATGATTTTTGGTTCATGGGTTCAAGCCCTGCATTGGGCTCTGTGCTAATAGCACAGATCCTGCTTGGAATTCTCCCTATCTCTATGCTCTGCTCTCTCTCTCTCAAACACAAACAAAAGAAATAATTCTTTTAAAAATTTGCAGCAACAACTACACTTGGGTAGATGGGGCATCTTATCCTCAGGCAGATGACATAACTGAGTATTGCAGGCTGAATAAAGACAGAAATGACAACTGAAATGCCACCTGATTTCAGGGAGAACTGGTGGGGACTGGCAGCCACCTGTAACTGGCAGTTGTTTTGTTTTATTGATCCAATGGATACTTGTAGACGGTTGACTCTTAACACTTACTGGCTAATTGTAAGGTTTGTATGTAGTTACAAGTCCTGCTTTTTTTTTTTTTTGTCATGCTAAAGAAAACCATTGAATTTAATCACCAGTTTAGAGCAACAGGTGCAGGAGCTGTGCAGTGGGGTGGCCCTTCCCTGCTAGCTTGGGTTTGGGGTTCATGCTGCTCCCCCATTTTAGGGATCGCCCGCTGCCACAGTCTGTCTGCCGTCAGTCCCATTGTGTCTCTAGCAGCATTGTGAATTCTGAACAAGAAAATTGCTTTTCCTCTCCATGTTTGTTTTCTCATGAGAAAAATGCACCTAATAACATTTCTCTCATATTTACTTCACAGGGTTAATTGAATGTAGAGTTGCTTGCTTATCTTATTCTAAAAATTGCAGTAATGACAGCTTCTTCCTAATACAGTTTTATTTCTCATCTTCCCTTAGAAAAAGCCCAGTCTTGATTTGTTGAAAGAAGGATGAAATTCATTAGGAGCATTTATTAGTCAATGGTGAAACAACCTTAGGTATAGTTTTTGAAAGTAGATTGAGAAAAAGTAAAAAAAAAAAAAAAAGACAAAAATTAAAACAAACAAAAACACAGGGGACTCTATGTCAACAGCTAGCCCCACTGCTGATGGTTGTAACAATCGTACAAATCCCTTTGGGTGGCAAAGGCCTACAGTGATACTGGGATGTAGTGAAAAGAAAGAAAAAGGAACACAGAACATTTCAAATCTCTAGAAATAAGTAAAAAATTTTGTACACACTGCTTTCTTTAAAAGAAAGAAAATAGATGTCTGTTTTCTCCGTGCCCAGAGTGTTATATCTTAGAAAAAAATGGTGGGAAGTGTGGTTCACCAAATCTCACCTATCAACCCCCCTAAAGACCTTACACCCTCCTGCTGGTGTGGGAGTCAGGAGGATTTTGATTAAGGGAAGTCTTTTGATCTGGGTAACACTGAGACATCAAATCTGCGAGAAAAGCAAAAGGCAAATGGGGTAGGAGTTCTCCCGGCCACAAGCCCAGGAAGAGCCTCACTGCTGTGAACATCACAGCAAGCTCCTCAGGCCGGGGCCCACCTCTGAAAAGGGCTTTGGTAGCAAAGCACACCACGTTCTCATCTCGCCGCGAGCCCGATGGCTGGCTGGACAGAGGGAGTGCGCAAGTTCCTGCCTTATTTCTTTTCTCTGTTAGAGGCAGATAATTAGTAACTTTAATCACTGAGGGGTCTGCAGTAGGTTGGTAATTTGAGGGGGAGATCATTTGTTTTTCTCTTGGAAGAAATCTGCAGGAGAAATTTATCTGTGTTAGTAATAATGGTGAACGTTTATGGAGTACCGGTTCTGTCTCAGGCCGTGTTGCTGGCACTTTGCAAGTATTAACTTATTTAGTCCTCACAACAACCCTGGGATCAGAACTAAGATTGAACCCTGTGCCCAGCACTAGGTATTTCTGTGATAGTGTGTCCATGCAAGCTACTCGACCTCTCTGAGCACAGTCTGCTCATCTGTGAAATGGATATAAAGATAGCTCCTTCCTGGGAGGGTTGTTGGCAGAATCACATGAAGTAACACTTGCAAACAGTTTTACATGCTCAATATGGATTTTCTCTTAATATTGTCAATATCGTCCTTCCCTGGTGTGTCTGTTCTATCCTGCTGATTCAAGCAGAACTGATTTTCCTCACTCTTCTATTTTTTTTTCACTCTTCCATTTTTGATCCTTATCAGATATTCATGATTTTAGCAAATGTCCAGAATGCCTCACTTCATATTTACAAGCCTGATATGGGGTCAACCAGGTATTTTCTTTTCTTGCCTTGTCTTTTTTCTTCTTCTTCTTTTTGGAAAAGAAATCTGTTTTATTCCTCTTGCACAGAGCAGTATATGAAGATAGCTATCTCCTGATTCCATGTATCTCTGACACAAAGATGCCCCCCCCAGTATGCCTAGTTATTCGCCCTACTTCAGTCTTGGAGAACTGGCAATTCGTGGGTGGGGCAGAAGCCTTAAGTCTGAAGAAGACTTTTTTGAGACAGTTTTGTGGGAAGTTTTGGGTCAGGGGGAAGGATTAGACCCAAGAGTGGGTGTTCATTACTCCATCTTCCCAAGGAAATTCAAATCCCAAAGGTTTTCCGAAGAATAGACACCTCTCTCAGTGACCCAGGGAGGGAACCCAGACCTACTGCCTGGATGTAAGACTGAGGCAGAGAGAAGACAGGGTGAAGCAGCGAAGATTACAGACCCAGGGCAGAGGAGGGAAACCAGACATTTTCTTAATACCCTGTGCTACCAGCGAGGGTGCAGACTTAAAGGCACATCTCCAAGGCGGTCGCTGCATGGGTTATTGTCGGCTTGGCGCTTTGTTGCAGACCAGCTCCTCTCAGACGCACCACAATGTAGGCAAGGTCCTCTAGCCACGGCCCATCCCACACACTCCCAGAGATTCTCGGCTAGCCCTGCTCAGAGCACTGAACACCAGGAACAAAAGTTGCCTGTTTACTTTCTAGTCTCCTACACTAGAATAGGAGTAAGTTTGAGAGCAAAGACTATGTTATAATTAAGGTTATATCCCCATTGGCTAATAGACTTCTTGACATGTAGTAATTGAACATCATAAATGTTGGGTGGATTAAACAATAAAATAAAATAAAATTTGCCCATGTGGTCAGATTTGCCATCTTGTGAGTAGCAAGTGGCTTTCAATATCTAATGACCGGGGCGGGGGGGGGGCGGTTCACCTATGTAATTTCAGCAGTGCTTCATTTCGTCCTCATATCTTAACTGCAAACCCTCCAGCTCCCAAACCCAATGCCCCTCTATCTTGACTTCCTCAGCCAAGAATAATCCAACCTTGTCAACTCAGAAGCCCAAATACATATCTTAGAACCCTCTAAATAAAGCTTTGGGCAAGGGGACATCTCAGGGTCAACTTCCCCTCTCTGCCTCCTGATTTCTTTTCACCAGCCAAAGATCCTTCCTGGCTACCATTTGGAAGTCTTTTCTTTCTGTCTAGATCCCAGACTCCATCTTTTCCAGTACCTTCTACCGCACAAGGCCAAGGAATCACGTTCACTCTACCAGTGCACAATTAATATATACTTCAGCATTACCCCAGGGAAGCATTAAACACTCAGTTTAACTCTGTTCAAGTGGGAGTTCCTCCAACTAAAGAATATAATATAAAAACCTAAAATTGGTATAGACAATAAGTAAGTGTCATCACATCTCCTTGGCCAAAGGACAAGCAATGCCCCGGGTTTTTTTTTTTTTTTAATCTTACAGTTCCTGAACCATGATTCTTACACATGGTTTTGAACAAAACCAGGTAGGAGAGTGACTTAAGTGGCATCTTTCAATTCTTGTCAGGGATGACACGGATGCTGGGCTAGGGCCAGCCATGGACCTACCACTAAGCAGCAGTGAAAAGACAACAGGCACTAAGGTTTGTTTTGTTCCATGTAGCAATCCATCAACTCTTGAAACACAAAGACGCTTTATAGAGCTGAACAGAACAGAATCTTCCCAGATGGAGCGTGTAGCTGCTAGAGGCTCTCACCACCCATCAGTCCTGTCAGGATGAGCCAACTGTATCTTCGCAAAGATCTAATTTTAGAGAGATCAGAGCTTGGTAATATGTGCCCAGAATAATGGGAAGAAAATGTGACTTCCATTAGTTAGATGACCAGAAGATGTACTATAACTTGTCTTTGCTGAGGCCTATGGCTGACGCATTTTAAATTTAATTTATTCTCAAAAATTGATTTTCTTTATTTGATTTGCCTCCGCTATCAGGCTTTCTACTAAGACTGCTCATTGTATAGTCATTAATAACCACAGGACTCTCTGAAATTTCCTTGAGTATCATACGTTGGAGTTATTTGTTTCTGCGAATTAAACTCTTAAATCTCCAATGAGAACATTTTGAAAAACCAAACAGTATTTTATGTTTAACTTTCCAGGTGCTAAAAGGCTAATGGAAATAGCACTGCCCACCAGGCTATCAGCTCCTCACTTTTGAGTGTCATGATAGACCACTCCTGAGAGCCCCCACAGCTGCTCTAAAAATGTGGCTCTTGCCCCAAAGCAGGGGAAAAGCCAGCCTGGCTGCCTCTGTCTCAGGCAACATTTTACTTCCAGTTTTGCAGACAGTGCTGGGACATTTGCTCGGGGCCAGTTAAAACTAGCGACAAGCAGCCAGCAGGAAAGAATTGGGATGCATCTCATCTCTGTGATGTGGGGGACTGTAGCTTCCAGGAGGGCTGGCCTGGGGAAAAGCAGGACTAAAGGAGATTTTTTTTTGGTCTTCAGCTGGAGAAAGTCTTTCCTTGGACCAGTTTAGAATGATTTAGAATGATTCGTTTCCATGGTGTTTTGTTTTAAATTCTGAGTTCATTTGTAGTGATACTTGCTAATCAATTTTAAGTGGAAACAGCTGCTGTGTGTCACTCACACAGTTCCCCCTTCAAGCCCCGGAAAAGCATAATTCAAACCAGTCTCTCCCCACCCCCAGACCAACTCATAATGCTCATTCATATGGCTCTGTCTGCCGGGTTCCTTATTTCTGTTCCCTGGAGTCAGCCCTGTGTGGGGACTGGTCAAAGGGAGAAGGACCAGCACAATGTGAGGAGAGGCTGGTGAGCGGGGGGAGCGTGGGATCCCAACATCTAGTGAAATAGAGCAATTCATGATCTCAGCAGCAGGGGAAGAAGGGTGATCTACATAAGGTAGCCATGTTTCTCCCTCCATTTGTCCAATATATACTTACTGAAACGTTCCTATGTGCTAACAAACTATGCTGCCTGCTAAGGACAGAAATGAGAAGATGCAGACCCTATTCTCAAGAAGCTCATGGTCCAGTGGGGAGACAGAGACCTTAAAAGTCATAACTGAGGGCTTTAAGTGCTATGATGGCTGTGGGCATGAGGACAAGGTGACTGAATTCCCTCTCCACCCCACCCATGCACACCCCCATTCTTGGTCCCACAAAGACGCAGGTCTTGGCAGCTTTTTCAGCTCCACACCTGGGCCTAGCCTGGTCGCCCCTAGGGACGGGCTCTGCCCATGTGGAATTAAGGGGGAATGTGCTCTCCTCTGCCTCCCTGCTCTGTGCTGCAGTCCCTCCCATTCTGAAAGCCAGCATCACAGCCAAGGCCTTTCTGCAGGACAGTCTCGGGGAAGAGAGACATGCTGCCTTGCCCCTCTACCCAGAAGGGAACAAGAAGGAAGACGCACAAAAACTTGTGAACTTTCACTACATTGCTCTCAGGATGTGGGTTTCTCTATCTGTAGAATGGGAATAACACTTGGAATATTTGGGGGGAATCTAGGGAGAAAAATAGAACTATTGACATGCTAGTAAGAGAGCCTAGAGAAATCTTAGGTTTCTGGCCATTGTTGGTTTTTTGTTTTGTTTTGTTACGTTTTTTTTTTCAATGTTTATTTTTTGAGAAAGACAGAGACAGAGTGCAAGATGGAGAGGGGCAGAGAGAGAGAGGGAGACACAGAATCCCAAGCAGGCTCCAGGCTCCAAGCTGTCAGCACAGAGCCCAATACAAGGCTACAACCCAGGAGCTGTGAGATCATGACCTAAGCCAAAGTCAGATGCTCAACCGAGTCACCCAGACGCCCCTGATTTCTGGCCATGGGACTGTCAGGATTGAGCAGGGCTGTAGCCTAGACAACTTTTTCAGTTGCAAACCAGCTGCTCACTGGGTGTGTTCTGCGAGTCACATGTGGAGCTATGTTCCTATGGCTATAGGGGGAGTAACAACCATTTAAAAAAGAAGAAGAAGAAGAAGAAGAAGAAGAAGAAGAAGAAGAAGCAGGGATAGGATTTAAGTTATAAATTGGAACCCTTCACCATCACTGGGTCCCTACCCTCCTGTGTGGCCTTAAAATCAGCAAGACACTAAACTGCCGCTCTTTCATTCACAAAGGATCCAAGCTCCATTTCCTCAACTACCAAATCAGCAACAGCCAAACCTACCTTGAAGGGCCTTCCTGAGGCTTACCTGTGAGGGTCCATGTGAAAGGCTTTGGTATGGTGCTCGGTCCACAGTAGGAGATTAATTAATTATAGCCTTTCCGTTTTTTTAAACTCCTCAGCCTTTGTTCTGCTTCTTGTGTAATATTACTAGCTTCATCAAAGAATCATATGAATTAGTTAGCTCTCTTGCCCAGAGAATGGCCCAAAGGAGGGTATTTGAAAAGAGCATGTTCTCTGGGATGAAAGACTGGGGAAGTCTTTGAGTCAGCAGCATAAAGCGGGGCTTATCACAGAGTGTGAGCTGCCATCTGGATCTGAGCAATGGTCAGAGGTAGGAGGAGGACGTCGGTCTCCAAGTGCCGGCTATTACTAGAAAATAGTGACCAGCTACACTGAAGTGAGATGCAGCAGGAGGGACTCAGTTTCAAGGCGGAGAAAACCTTCTAGGAACCTGGGGCTGCCATTCCAAAGAATGAATTGCCCAAAAGAAGGTTTGAATATTACTTCTCTGTCAGCTGTGTAAGGCAGGATAGGTTTTCGCCTCCTAGAAAGAAAAGCAGGATGAGGGAACAGATGACTTCTCTGGGCTGGTGAGCTAGAGTCTGATTTGGAAAGGCCACGCTTACTGCCCTGGGGTGACATCAAGCAGCTTACCTGCTTCTTGCCTTTGGGACAGATTCAGAAATAGTCAGATGGAGACTGGAGCAAAGATTGAAGAAGAGCCTCTTCCACATAAATGCTCATGTTGCTGAAAACAGCGAAGTCAGGCCTTTTGTAGGAGTCTTTTTGTGACATTACGATTGAGGGTTGACTTTTGGCAACTACTTCCGTTTCTCCTCCAAAGTTTACTTCTGCTCCTTTGACTTGCTACCTGATAGAGCCTGCGGCAATGCATTCTCAGCCATCCGCCACCACCGTGCCCACGCATCCACACGCCAGTTCTTGATCAACAGATGACAGAAGTAGGTTACACCATATCCTCTGACCTTGTGAGAGGGCAGTGGAGTATTTTCCTGGGGTGTGATTTTCTGTAACTTAAAAAAGATTTAACAGACCCAATTGTCAGTATTCAGACTTTGTTCCTCCCTGAAGATTGGAGCTTAGAAAAAGAAAGATTGGAACGTAATACTTTGTTTCCGCTTCCGGGAGACAAACAGAGTACGTCTCATCCCTCAAAAGTACTAGCTCGTGTAATTTTTCCCCAGTAGGTAAAGAAGCGTGATGCATTTTCAAAATATTTTCGAGCTGACCTTAGAATGATCTCAAAGAAACAAAAATATGGAATGGCGACACTCACCCTTCAATCTCCTAATGTTGAGGGATAGTTTCAGTACACAGCGGAGCAAACTCATCCAGAACAATAGGTGGAGACAAAAGAACATTCGGACTATTGTTTCTTTCCCTGCCATCATCAACAGAATCAGAAAAGGCATTTTCCCCAATATTTTTATGTAATCAGATCTGCCCATCACCTGCTTCTGATCCTCCTCATTACTGTTGTTTAGTTCTCTGAGGTAAAATGTGTACTTATTGGTACTAGAAGCGCTCAGCCTGCTTTCACCTGAGTCCTGCAGAAGAATTTTTACCACCTGAAAAAACTGAATTCTGATATGGTAGAAAGAGAATTCTGAATTGGAATCAGAAGTCCCAGGGTGAGGCCCTTACATCTGTCGCTCCTATGTCTGCCCTTGAGAAGGTCATTCTTCCCTGTGCTTTTAATTTCTCTATCTGTAAAAATGAGAACATAGGCCTCACACAGCAGACATTTGGGGTAGATGAGATGATGTGTTCTCATTAACTAAGTGCTACACAAATGTATGATAAAGCATGATAGTTCAATGGTTTTATTCCATTAAATTTTCCAGCTAACCAACAGAGAAGGTCATAACCACCAGGGAAGGCAAACACATTAGTTTATTAATGCAGAATATTTATGATCCCATACCAAAAATAATATGCCATGTCATTTCACCAGTCATGTAAGGTCTTCCCTAGGTGGACCCAAATTATCAAAATATGGGCTATCAAGGCATATTCATTTTGGTTTCTGGCTATGAGGGGTATTTCACAGTCTTTTCTGCTCACTGAGACATTCTTCCCTTTCTTGAGAAAGTATAAACCCTCCTATACAAGACAAAGGTGCTGGGCAGCTAAGAGAGACTTGTTTTTTGTTTTTGTTTTTTAATTTTTTAAATGTGTATTTATGTTTGAGAGAGAGGGACAGAGTGCAAGTGGAGGAGATGGATAGAGAGAGGGAGACACAGACTCGGAAGCAGGCTCCAGGTTCTGAGCTGTCAGCACAGAGCCCGACACGGGGCTCAAACCCACAAATCAGGAGATCATGACCTGAGCTGAAGTCAGATGCCCAACCGACTGAGCTGGCCAGGTGCCCCAAGAGAGACTTTTTTTTTTTTTTTTTTTAAGAAAAGACCACAATTTCCCACTGACTGTGTAGGGCAGCTAAGAAGCCACTTTCAGTCTTGACTGAACTGGATGGGAAAGGTTCTCTGGAAATCAAGTTGTTTATACAGAGAGCCTTCCCTTTTACAACCTCAGCAGCTCACTTAACCTTTCTGGGCACCCATTTCCTGATCTCTAAAATAAGAGGTCTAAGGACATCCGACATCCTCCCGAATAAACAATCCAGTGTGACTTAAGGATGTTCTTAGCTCTGAAGAATTTTAGGCCCAGAATATTTTTTCTAGAACTTAAATTTTCATTCTGATTTTCTATCCATGAAAATCATGACCACCTGTATTATTAGTGTTTCCATGAGTATGAGAGGGTCCCCAGGGCACAAATTCTTCTGGATATACCAATTCTCATCACTGCCCTCTATCTACACACAGGATTATGCCCACTAGCTTTCTTGGCCCTCTAGGGAATGCTCCATCCACCTACACAACTACAACTCGATCTCTGCAACTCTACCATCTCTGCAATCTCTAGGAAGCATCCCTGTGCCAGGATAGTAGTCAGGAAGCAGAGAGTACCCAATTCTAAAGTAGATGCAAACCCAGATTCTAAATTGAGATTTTTTTTTTTAAGTGTAAGACTTTCTGGTTTTATTTTGTAAAGGCCTCTCCACCCCTACATTTCTCTCCAAGCTTGACCTGATACCAGTTGAAAATTCATAGCAGCCCCAAATATATGTGAATTTCTTTTAGAAAAGAGATTATTACACAACCCTATGGAAAAGGAAGAAAGTACTCACTGGAAATTGTTCTTAGTTTACAAACCTTATTCACAGGCATTGGTTGGCAAATCACAGTTCCTTAGAATTTGAGCCTTTGGACTTCCTTTCTAAGCCGTTTCAAATGGAAAAAATGGCATATTGCCCTAAATCTTAATAAATGCTGAGAGTGGCACCAAAAAAGCTCCTTCCAGCTGACTCTCAACATCTGTCAGTTCAATAACATTGCAGCAAAAGGTTAGATTAAACTAAGAGAAGAACATAAAAGTACAGTCTCCACTCCCACTAAAACAATACATGTTTTGTCTGGACCTCAGCCAGTTCATGTGAAAAGTACAACCTTAAATTAAAAAATAAACTATTCAAAAAGCAAGCTGGATCCATTGTCCAGCTGAGGATCCTTGGTGAAAGGACCAGCACAGACAAGGGTAGGCATGATTTTAGGAAGCAACAGGATTTCCAGAGACAGAGACTTTTTTTTTCTCATTCTTGCAAAAACCTCAAAAATTTCCAACAAGCAGGCACATGATCAGATGCCCATGGAGAGGTCTAGTGGGATTTCACATGGACCAGACCCAAGAAATAGCTGAGAACATTCCTTCCCTCTTTCCAACCTTTTCTTTTATGGGAATCAGATACCCCTAGAGACCAGTTGTGATAGGAGGTAACGAAAGGTTAAGAAGATGTGCCATTAAAGGAACATCTGCTAATTCTCTGTAGAGCACAGAAACATGCTGAGAGGGTCTGAGAATCCCACACTCAAATGGAAAGAGAGGAAACCTCGTCCTTACTAAACAGAAAGCATTGGAGAAATCATGAACTAGGTCAGATGTCCTAGGGTTTGAGGAAAATGGGAACATACTTGAAAAAAAATTCATCCAGTGAGCCCAAATGGAAAATTATTATTTTTCTTTTCAACTTCCTCTTTGTTTTTATAAAAAAAGTTTTAGGAAAAAATAATGGCAAAGTACAGTTGTAAAGGTACTGTCTGGTGTTTCCTGAGGCAGGACAGAAACAGTACAATACTGTGGAGGGTCTGGGATTGATTCCCACACTTCTCTCTCTCATTATGTGGCTCCAGGTGAGGTGTTCAGCTGGCCCAAGCCTTTGACTGCTCGGGTATAAAATGAGTTGACTTTTAAATTAGAACTTTAGAAATATTCTAAGAACCCTTGATTTATTCAGGGTTGGAGGGAGAGAGATTCTTTGATAAGAATGGAACTTGAAGGCCAAATAGAATCTCAGAAAACCCAGGGAGGGAGGAACTGCTTTCAAAAGAACATTAAGACCTTGCTCATATGTATAAATGTCACAGAGCTGGCCGAAACAGATTTAGAGCTGGTAAGCTCTTTAGAGATTTCTTGCAATCCCCATGTTTTATAGAGGGAAAAATCTGAGCCTAGAGAAGCTGAAGTGACTTACAAAAGATTACTGAATTCACGTTACTGTCAAGGTAAGAATTCAGGTGTCTGTTCTGGGAAAGGCTGAGCAAGCGAAGGGGAGACAGGATCAGACCACAGAAACAATCACCACCTCCTTCTAAACATTATCCATGAGCCAGGCATCACGCCCAGTGCTGTTGATGCTTTGGGCCATTGAATCCTCAGAACTTTGAATGATAGGTGTGATCTTCACTTCCAGCCCTAGCTTCACTGGCTTGAGAGGACTGGAGTCACGAGAGACCCCCATTCAGAAGGGCCCCACGCTCTGTGGATACCATATTGAAATACTTAATAATTTTGGAACAAGGGACCCCACACTGTCATTTTGTATTAAGCCCCACAAATTATGTAGCTAATCTTCATTATCTCCATTCTGTACATACATCAGCCAACAAGCTTAGGGAAATTAAATGACTTGCTCTTGGTCCTAGTCACTCTCAAAGATGGGGTGGCAACCACATAAAATCAGCAGGCCGTGTGAAGGTGGACCTAAGGAAGTCTGTGGATGCTGTGCTTTCAGATTTCTTTGGGGACTTCCCTTCCTCTAATGGCCTCAGATCTCTCTGTGCTCTGGGTAGGGTGACCAACCATACAAGCTGGGGGGTTCCCAGAACATGGTATTTTCAGTGCTAAAACTGGGAAAGTTTTGGGTAAACCAGGATGAGTTGAACACCCTACTGCTGAGTCCCAGGCATGGGGCTCCAGAGGCTTCCCAACCTTCATCTGTTGTGCCATGTCCTGTGCCTTCTGGGCCACACACAAGTCCCCAAAGGCAGGGCCCATCTGGAGGGCAGGTTGGAGACCTTGATCAGGCAGAGGGTGGGTAGCCAACAAGCTATGATTATGGGACTGGGGCCAGGCAAATGAATACCAAAGACAAGCTTGGGAAAAGACAGGCTGCAGTTTGTATTTAGGGACCCAAGCCAGGCTTAAGACAGTGTGGGTGCAGACAGCCAAGAGCTGAAGGCAACAGGCTGGAGCAATGCCCCCGGGTACAGGCTCTAACTCACTCTATGACACTGGACACATCCCTTTGCTGAATCTAAATGTCCTCATTCAAAACATAAGGGATGCAATACTAGCTTCATGAGATCATTGTCAAGATGAGAGATTATATATATATATATATCTATATATGGCACACAGTTCAGTATGGCCATACTGAAAGTCTCAATTTATGTTTATTTAATTCCATAAATATTTATAGAACTATTATGAACCAGGCTCTGTGGGCAGAACTGGGATATCTTCAGTTCTTATGGGAATAACCAGTGGTATGCTCATAAATGTTTAACAACCAGCTCTCTGGGGGGAAAGTTAAAAACTGCTTTGTGGCATATGCTAATTTCTATGGTATAAATCCTCCCACCATTGGCTGATGTCAGTCTACTAAAGTGAGGTCACTGAATACAGAGTTGGGAAAAGTTGTGCTTAATCTGCCCTAGGAAGCCTATCCCAGCAGATCCCTGAGCTACTTGTTTTTAGAAAGAACAAACTACCTGTAATTATTATAGAAGAGGAAAGGGGGAAATGGGTCAATGTAACTTAGGATAGAGAGCAGGGAGGACCCCTTTGAGGAAGTAAGACTCCTCAGATATAATCAGAGGCAAGAATCAGCATGTTTGCAGGTCAGGAGAAAAGAGAGGGAGGAAGAAAGAGGAAAGCACATTTGAGAAAGGCCTGGAGCAGGGAAAGACCAGGTGGGGAGGAGCAGAGACCAGACAGTGCAGGAGCCAAGTTCCAGGTTCCAGCACCAGGTTCTATGCTAAGGAAGCCACAGGCCTAACACTTATACTTTACGATCATCACCCTGGCTGACATGTAGGGAATGTGTTGAGGGACAGAGGACAGGCAGGGAGATCAGGCCATGGCAATTCCCCAAGCAGAAGATGCTGGTGTCTGAGGTTCTTTAGCTGGAGGCATGTGGGTACTGACGTTATGGCAGGAAGGGGCCCGGTCCTCTGGGGAGTCCTCAGCCTTCTGCCAACAAACCAGGGCCTTCCTGTTCAGCGCTCCTACCACGCTTCCCCACAACTTCCCAGCGGTGTTTCCAAGATGCATTTGAATCTTTCAGGAAGAAAGTGAGGCTAGAATGAGACCGTAAGGAAAACAATGTCCATATTTGTCACTGTCACACTTTAGAATGTTATTCTAAGGAATTCCATTTTTATGATTTTTAGATCATATGCACAAAGAGAAAGAAACAAATGTTCATAACCTGATTACATTGCTGATTATAATATAGCAAAAAAGGAGGTTTTCTGAGACTGTTTTGTCCATTCTCAGATAAATATGAATTTGACAAACAGCAAACATTCTTCCCCAGGACTTGACAGCTGAGAAATTGAGACAGGCCAGCAAATGAGCTGAGGAAGCAGTTGTGTGACTTCAACTGTGATTCCTGCCAGCCTACTTCTAGTTAAAGACATACTTTTTATTTTCACATATTCATTTTTTAATGAGGTGATGGGCAGTGAGTCTGGATCAGGGCTTTAAAATATAACTGACCTTCATTAACCAGTTGTGTCAAACTTGCCAAAACATTTCCTTGAGAGCATTCCACCCGGTAGTAGTTATATTTTCATTGGCAACCTCTTCCCTAGACTTTCTCTTCCTATCAGCTTGCTCTCCCCCAGCATCCCTGTCATAAAGAGAGTGAAACTCAAGTAGTTGTGAACTTTTATCAAAGCAACAAAAACTGCCTGCAGTACTTTAAGATCACATGTACCTGGTTCAGGTCCTCGTTTTGCCACTTATGAGATATACTTAACTTCTCTGAACCTCATTGCAGCTGTAAAATGGTGTTGCCTACTTTATATGGCTGTCAAGAGGAATACATGAGTGCTTAGCACTCAGTACACCTACTGCTATCATCACCATCAGACCCTACTGCAGCCTCACAAAGTAATTGTGATCAATAAGAGGTTTAGAAGGAACAGATGCCATCTTCTAGAACGTGGTGAGAAGCAGCAGAAGAAATGCCTCATGGAGCTTCTCAAACAATTGGCCTCAGACTCTCCCTTTTCCACTCTACCCAAATAGCACACATCGGTTGGCACTTAGGAATCTCTTAGGTATCTGTGACTCCCTGGTCATTGCCTTTGCAGAGGGAAGGGGAATGTTCTTCCTAATCCCCAAATTTTAATTTTGACATTGGGTCCAGGATCAGATATCAAAATATAAAATATTCTTGAAAGTTATTATTCATAGACCTAAATCAATTGGTTGACCCAGTTATAAAGTTAAAAGCAGAGCTGCGCAGTCACCAGTAGGAGGAGCTAGAAGGCCAGTGAGTGTGTGGGGGGGGGGGGGGGTGTGTGGGCGTGAGAGAGCATATGTGTGTAAGGGGGAATTTATGGGGGTAGAATTGTGACCTAAGGATGGGGATGCTTTTCACTTTGGCTTGTAGATACACAAGCTTTGGAAAGATCTGTGCGTTAAAACTAAGGTGTTTAAAGCCAACGGACTTAAAGAAGGGGAGATATTAAACCAACCTTTTTAAAAATTAGTGACAATGGATTTTAAATGCCTGAGGAAACATTTTGGGAAGAGTCATTATTATTCATACTTTTCTTTATTGAGAGAAACCTCAAAGAGTCTCAGCCTATCAGTAGTGATAATAGTAATTTATTGGCTTCTCTGCAGACAGACTCATTTATGAGACAGACTTGGCTGGACTTTTATCAAGTCTGTCAACTTGAAACCAAGTTCTTGACTGGGGCTTGCATGTCATCAAGTTGAAGCCAAGTACAAAAAGCATAAACATTCCCATATCCCAAGTGCTTCTCTTATAAAATTCCAGATGATTAACGGACTTTGGGTTCTTCTCTGTTTTGTGGCTTTGACTCATGGTGCATCCCCTGTTAACCCAAGGGCTTCTTGCTGCTGGAGTTAAAACAAAGTCACTTCCCAGGTATGGCCATTAAAGCAGGGGTGGGGGGCCTGTTTCCTTGAACAGCTCCAACAACCAGAGATTCACAAGATCAATCTCATCAAATGGATTTTCAAGTCCTTTCTCATCTCTCTTCTCCCTGAGGCCATCTCAGTTTAGTAGAATTCTCACCTGTCTATAGGAGATAAGAAAAGGATACAAACATTGAAGAAAGCCCGTTTTGTTATCATAAACAAATGTGGTATGAAGTTATGTTAAAGGAATAGACCAAAACAAGTGGATACAACTTGGCTTCCAAGTCCACCATTGCAGTGGGCCACTAAGAACTGATGTGGCTGTGGTCATCCCATGGGGATCTTAGAGATGGTTGAACCGTCTTCCTCCCCAAGTTTCCCACTTTCCTTCTTTCAGCTGACAATAGACATGTTTTCTGGAACTCAGTGCCAATAAATGCCCAATGGAGCATTTTGGTTTAGCTTTCTAAAGACTAACCTGACATGAATAAAGTCCTTCTTCTAAGAAATAAAGAAACTAGTTTTTTTTAAATCACTTTTTTGGAAGCCCAAAGAGCAATATCCAGGATAGCCTTGAATCTAGTCCTTTTTGGCTTCTGAGTGAGGAGATATGGGTCTAGCAAGTTCTGTAAGAAAGATCTCACAGAGGTCACTCAGAACTGAGATGTGGGTGAAGAAACCTAGGTTTAACACAACAAATGGAGTCAAATTCTGGTTTTTCCATTAACTGTGAGACACACAACAGTTCACTTATAAATACACCTTTGAGGATGAGTTTGCTCATATATAAAAAGCAATGAATACCTTTCCAAAGTAATCATTCTCAAATGCAGAGCTCATGTCTTATCCCTGCTTAAAACCAGACACTCCCTATTCCATCAAAGGTGACATTTGGTTCTGAGCCTGGCATTCAAGTTCCTTCATGACATGGCCCTTCTTACCTGTTCTAACCCTATCTCCATCACGCAGCGCCTCTTAACTGTCTTTTACATGAGCATTCCAAAAATACTGAGTATCTTAACTTCCTCCACCTCTGTCTGCTCCTTTGCCTCTGCTGTTCCCGTCCCCGCAGAAGACCTCTCCCCTCATTCCACTTTTTCCACCAAAAAAGAACACCTGGAACAGGGAAAATTTTGCTCATCTTTGAAAAGTCAGTTCCAATAATCACTTTCTATGAAAAACTTTCCCCAAACACTGCTCTACCACCACCCCCCCTCCCCCGCCCCGTCACACAGAACTGCTTCTTAGAACCCCAGGCTCTGTGAGAGAGTCTTATTTGATCTCACCTGCACCCTTCTCTAATTCATCTGCTCAAGACCTTCATGGGCCCCTTTGTCTAATCTTCACGAAGGCCGTGAATGGGCTGGCAGAGGCCCTGGAGGAACAGGAAGGTGGCCTAGAAGGCAGTGTGCAGAGGTGAGGACGGGAAACGCCTGGAGATGCAGCTGTGGCCCTGCAGGGGGAGGGCAGGATGTGGTGGGAAGGAAGGGCAGGACGGGCTGCCAAGGACTTGTCTGTGGCGTTAGTAGGGGATGTCTGGGGCCCCACTGAGGAGGATTTGTACACAGGAGGGACTCTGCTCCCTTGTGGAGGGTAACTGAGAGCAAGGAGTATTCTGCAATTTGAAAACATCCAATTCCAGAAAACAAGATAATCCCTGACAGTGACCCACTTCACTGGTGCCAGTCTGGCTTCTCCCTGCAGGCCTGCCTCTCTCAGGCCAGAGCCGCCGCGGGCTGTCCTCAGTAGGGAGCAAGCCTCCCGGCCCCCGGGGCAGCCCTCCCTCTCCCTCCACCTCAGCTTCCTTCAGGCCACCTCACTCACAAGGCTTCGTTCTTTCTCTCTGTCATTTTTCTCTCTTTCTCTGGCTGTTTCAGGGGCCTCCTCACTCTCCCTCTCCACACACCCCTCCATCAGACTTCCGGGCTTTTCCCACACCTCCCTCATTGGGCTATTTCATCCCTTTACTTCATTCCCATCACTATTAGTACCAATTCCTTATTTTCTCTTTTTTGCCTCTAATATTGTTTCTGTCCTGTTTTCTGGAAGCCGGTGGCTCTTCTCTGCTGTCTTATTTTACCTCTTTCTGCCGCTTCACTCACTTGTTCACCGGGCACCTCTTAAGCAGGAAGGGCAGTGCGCTAAGTGGTAATGAAACAACGATGCACGAGCCCCCTCATGAAGCTGGGGTTCAGGCGATCATCCGGAAGCGTGAGCTGGGGCCCCGGTGGACCATGCAGACAAGTGAGGGACGTTTCCTCTGGGGGATCAAGGACACTGACCGGGTGCAGCTGGCCTTCTCAGCACAGCTTTAAAACGCCATTTCTGCTTTCTTGCTGATTTCTATGAATTTCTGGGGTACACTGAGCCTAAACCTTGTATGAATAGAACAGGAAGCAGTTGGTACCATTAAAAGAGGGAAGAGATAGAAGACTGTAGTTCAAACGGGACAGATTTTCAAGACTCACAAATGTGCATTTGCATAAATGTCCAAAGTTAGTCGGTAGATCACAACCATTTAGGAGACGTGCAGCAGGAATGTTTTTGAAGTCACATCTGACCATAAAGCAGTCCTGTGGTCACTGTGTGGGATTAGCCAGGTTTTGCAAAGGAGGAAATATGGAAAATGAACATGAAAAGATTTCCCAAGGTCATACTGAAGGCAGTGGTGAAAGGGATTAGTAGCTGAATGCTCTCTCGGGCCTATTTCTGAGCTACTAGACAACACAGCTTCCTGAATGCAGATGTTAAACAGGTTTTTGCCTTTAAAATAAAACATGTTCTTATTTTTGGCCATATTTCAATGGAAATCTCCTAGGGAAGAGGGAGTCCATCTGAAGGGAAATTAAGTATTTGAAGCTTCTGGAATATGAATCAATCCAATTTCTCCCTATACCTTACTAAAGAGTGCTTAGACTTCAGAGAGAGGTTCTCAAACTTTGCTGCTTATTAGAATTATCTGAGAGCTTTAAAAGCCCTCATGCTCAGACTTCATCCAGATCAAGTCAGTATCTCTGGAAGCAGGACCCAAACATTTTTTTTTTAATTCTCTAATATGCAGCCAACTTTGAGAAGCTACAGCATCGAAACTGTGCACCTTGGGATCACCTGGGAGGCTTCAACCATTGTACCCTGTCCCCAGAGACTGTGGTTTAATTTCTTTGGCCTGGAGTTGTTGAAAGATCCCCAAATGATTCCAATATGCAACTGAGTTCCTGAGTGACCGCTCCTGAGTCCTGCTACTCAGAGTGTAGTTCTGTGGACCAGGCATCATTTGAGAGCTGTTTAAAAATGCAAAATTTCAGGGGTGGCTCAGTCCATTACGTTATCTGACTTTGGCTCAGGTCATGATCTCATAGTTCGCGAGTCCAGGCCCCGCATTAGGCTCTGTGCTGTCAGCCCAGCACCTGCTTCGGATATTCTCTCTCCCTCTCTCTGCCCTCCCCCTGCACCGCACACACACGCACATGCTCTCTTTCAAAAATAAATAAACATTAAAAAACTAAAAAGAAAAGAAATGCAGAATCTCAGGCCCCACCCAGACCAGAGGAAATAGAAACTGCAGCTTAATAAGGTCCTCCTCCAGGTGATCTGGATGCATATTAAAGCTTAAGGAGCATACTCTGAGAGCACTTCCCCCTTCAAAAAAATTGTTTAGACTTTTCACATTTCTAAACAGGGAAGGTTTACCCCCTTCTTCCAATAAGGTACAGGATAGGCACAAAGAGTGAATCACAGAATTTTACAAGTGGAAATAATAACTGCTAATAATAATAATGCGCTATTAGCATTAACTACATGCAAGGTATTTTTTCATGCCAAGCATTCTACATGCATTCATTTGATATCCACCACAAACCTATGATATAGGTACAAACCCTGTGCCCATTTCACAGCTGACCAAACTGAGGCTGACTCCTAAGTGAACAGCTACAAGACCACATGGAAATGCAGGAGTACTTACCCTAAGATTTCCAGAACATGAAGGCATATGCTCTTAACCACTTGGTCAGATTGTCCCAGCCTGTATGCAAAATACTCTGGATATGTTACAGATGTGCCACCGTATTGATCCCCTCAGCGTGCCCATCAGGCCAGCAGGGCCTGGGGTGACCACCCACTAGAGAAAACAAGATTAGGAAACCTTGCTCTAAATTACACTTTTTCCAAATTATACTTTTTGTGTGTTGTTGGACAAAGAAGCTGTGTCTCCTAAGGCTCAAGTAACTTTCTTGCCTAAGGTCATGCAGCTACTTAGAGACGCTGTGGGCCCAGAGCCTAGGAGTCTCCAGTGCCTGCATGCCTCCTCCCACTAAGTGGTGTTTCTTCTTCAAGTGTGGTCCCCAAACTAGGAGCATCACCGTCATCTGGGAATCATAAGAAATGCAAATGTTCAGGTCCCACGTAGCAAGCTGTTTCAGCAAGCCCTCCAGGCAACCCTGCTGTCCCCTTGTTTGAGAACCAGTGTGCTATGGCAAGCAGCCCCCGCCCCCCATGGCCTTGCCAGTGTACTTGCTGGCAGCTCCTGTGCTTGAGCCCCTGTTGCAGCTGCAGCTTCTCTGCAAAACACAGATTTCTTCAGGGGCTTAGCTTTGAACTAAGCTGAAATTTACATGCTGATTTAATCTTCTTAGGGCCTTCTTTACCTCTCAGAAAAGAGCTGTAATGCTTTAGGAAAGAGAAAGTAAATGATGAATAACAGATAAAATATTAAACACTCTTTCCATGCCTTCAACCCACTTTTTGCTAGGACAGCAAATACGTGGGCATCGGAAAGGGAAAATGAAACTGACATTTCTTGAACATGATGTGGCGAGCCATCAGGCACACAGAGATACAAGCATGCATGCTCTTCTTATCCATCATCTCAATGAATGCAGTAATCCCTGTCTAAAACATAGGGAAACTGAGGCTCAGAGAGACGAAGGGGCTGGCCTAAGATTATAAAGTAGCAATGGCAGCCCCAGGGTTGTCCCATAGCCCTGGCTCCTGTGTTCCTTGCCCTCCAGCAAGAAAGGTAAAGATCTTAGGACACATTCAGTATTGGTTTCCAAATTTCTCAGAGCAAGCTCCTAAAACAAATTCACCTACGCAGAGCCCCCAGGATGCCGAAGTCAACACTTTCCTGTAGGCTGTGTTTTCACTACACTATGGAAGCTGCTCTCAAAGCATAAGAATAAACCAGCCAAGGAATTCATTCAGCCGTGCTTGAGCACCCTGAAACACTTAGAAATTCATTCCTTGGGGTACCTCGGTGGCTTAGTTGGTTAAGCCTCCAACTTCAGTTTAGGTCATGATCTCGCAGTTTGTGGATTCGAGCCCCATGTCAGGCTCTTTGCTGACAGGTCAGAGCTTGGAGCCTGCTTGGGATTCTGTCTCTCTCTCTCTCTCTCTCTCTCTCTCTCTCTCTCTCTGCCCCTCCCCCGCTCGTGTTTTTCTCTCTCTCTCTCTCTCAAAAATAAACAAACATCTAAAACTTTTCAAAAGAAGCAAAGAAATTTATTCCTAACTGGCAACATCTGTCCCAAAGCAGCAGGTCCTTTGTTGCCACTGTCCTGCTAGCAGCCTTGAGTTTGGCTCTTCAGAAGACTGGGGACCTCTCGGTCACATCTTGACCTTGGGAAATGAACCCCCACGAGAAAGAGGCATATGAAGATAGTGCTAGCAAGCCACATGGTCTCCACCTCCCCAGTCAGAGCTCATGTTCCTGCCACAAAATGCAACAAGGCCCTGAGCTATAATCCAACAAGTAGGGCAAAAAGGACACTGGCTAATTCAAGCACAGAAAGAAGCAGACACTAGGGAAAGGCCACTGCTGGGCTGTAAATCCACACATAGTTCCTTCCCTGTTTGCCCCAGCACATGCTCTAAACACCCACTTTCTAGTCCTCATGTTCATCCACAAGGTGGACACACTGGTCAACCCAAACCCTGCAATGAGGCTTCAACACTTGGTCCAAACAGATAAACCCTGCAGAGAACTCAGCAGGCAAAACAAAAGTTGTGTCTCACCTTTCTCATTCATACAAGGAGAAAGCCATTCTCCACTCCAAGTAATTTTGATTGAACTTCATGCTTTTACCAAAATGCAGGTCAGTTGCTTCTGTAAAGGCCTCCATGGGCCATATTTCCTCTTATTTGAGGCTGAGTCAGGCCTGGGACTCTTTGAAAACCTGCATCCAGCCCAAGGGTTACTGTCTACTTGTCACTATTAGGACTCTAAGCTCCACTCCTCATTGCCGTTTCCAAGTGCATGTACCACCACCGTGGCTGACACTTGATTAAAATCAAGAAAAAGTGATTCAGACACGATGGGCAATGCCATATTATTATTTCAGGCCCTTAACACAGGAGTGACAACGGAAAGACCCACAATAGTAGCCAAATGCCTGAAAGTGCAGGGGCCTCACTTCTCAGTAGGCAAAGAAAGGTGCCAACAGCAGCTGCATGAAGGAGTGTTGGGGGTGGAGCACAGGAGCCCTTGCACATTTTGCTTAATTGTTCCACTTCAGATTATGAAGAGACATTGCGATGTAATTATAATAGTGTTGGAAATGGTCTGAAGCACAATCAAAACTCACTTGGCTATAGGGAGGAGAAGGGGGAAAGAGTTGGGGGGAGAGAGGGACACAAATCATGAGAGACTATTACTGAAAACAAACCGAGGGCTGAAGGGGGAGGGGCGGAGGGGGTGATGGTCATGGAGCGGGGCACTTGCGGGGAGAAGCACTGGTTGTTATATGGAAACCAATCTGACAATAAACTATTATTTTTAAAAAACTCACTTGGCTAAAGAAAGCATGAAAGGGAGGGGGAAATGGTCTAGAAAAGGGTATAAGTGGTTTGAAGGTTAGCTATGAAGAAGAATATGAAAGGTTGTGGGTACACTGTCAGTTACAGCACTCTCTGTGGAGTGGTGGTGGGGGCAGAATTTCTTTAAAGAATGTTTTCAAGAATGGCTTAGGGTCAGTTAACATATACAGAGCATAATATCATGAACTATTTAATCTTCCCCAAACCATTCATCATTCCCATGTAACAGAAGAGGAATCTGAGGCTCAGAATGGTTAATGGGCTAGCCGGAGGTCACAGAGCTGATCAGTGATATGGTAGTTTCTTGAATGTTAAGTCTGTACTCTTCAAGCTACTACTGTTCCTTGCATCATGAAATCCACCTAAAGGTGCCTCCGGGGGCAAGGCAGGCAGTGCAGATAAGGGGAGTTACCAGATTGGAGAGGGGAGAAAGAAGGAAAAGCAGTCAACGTATGGCTTCAGTCAGTGGCCATTAGGGATTGGTGGGGGCTACAGCGAAGCGGAGAATTACAGACAACATCTAAAGTGCACGGCTGGTACTCGGAAGCAAGTGATGTCACCTTTCAGGAGTGCAGATTCAACTGCTAGATCTGATGATTGTTCAAGAAAAACTGGAAGTTAGATTTTTAGATAAGCTGTTCTGTTTGTTTTAATGATCGCTCAAAAAAATCTTAAACATCAGGCATTTGTCTGTTCCATCAACAGGCAAAACAAAACCTGCCTGCAAACCAAATTCAGCTCATGAACTGCCAGAGGTAACCTCAGCTTTTTCTAAACCAATAATATCAAATCATTAAATTTTACCATACGTAGGACCTCAATGATCTTCTGATCAGTTCCTTTACCTTGCAGATGAAAATAAGTCATAAGCACAAACATTTTTGTAAATATTTATCTTCATGATAATGTTATTTTAGACATAATTCTATTTCCCACCTGGGCCATGTTCAGAAAGAGCATACTGTCCCATGAAGGCTGGAATCCCAGTCCTGCAAAGTAGGAGCTGTGTGACCTTAAGAAAGTAACTTAACCACTCTCAGCATTCAGTTTCTTCATGTGCAAAATGGAAATACTGACATGTAAATCACAAAGCTGTAAGAATTAAATAAGACAATTATTAGGGGTACCTGGGTAGCTCAATGAGTTGAGCATCTGACTCTTGATTTTGGCTCAGATTGAGATCCCAGGGTAGTAGGATGGAGCCCCACGTAGGGCTCCACACTGAGCATGGAGTCTGCTTAAGATTCTCCCTCTCTCTCTCTCTCTCTCTCTCTATCTCTATCTCTCTCTTTGCCCCTCTCCCCTGCTCACATCCTCTGTCTCTCTAATAAATTTTAAAAATAATAAAATAAGGCAATCATTAGAAGTTACAGTATACAAGGCCTGTCAGAGAAGCTTGGGCAAAGCCTTCAAGGTTGCTACAGCCCACCCTTCTCCTCCCCACCCCCCACCAGACTTGTCTGTGAATTTCTTTTCTTTTCGTATTTGGACAGCCCATTTAGAATCCAGCCAATTTCCTTATAAAGTTCACGTAAAATAGAAACTAGAATTTCTAATTTTATCTGATGTAGACTCCTCCACTAGATTTCTCTGCTTTCTTGTCACACACTTACTGGGTACCTTGTTTGGCAATAGTCTTGCCTTGTCAAGATTTGAAAATACACTGTAAGAATTTGAGGCTTACCCAACTCTAGAGGAAAAACCCAGATTGTTTTCTTTCCTGAATGGGAAAAACCCAGTTCTTCCCTACTGTGTTTCATTCCTGTGAGTCCCTTTTACTACTCACATAGCACACCACTTCTGATACCTCTGGTCACCAAATGGGGGTGGGGAGAGGTTTCCACAACAACCAAGTCTCAGACACCAGCTGGATATCCTACAGTTAAGCTCTGTTTCTGACACTATGTATCCAGAGATAGCGTCAGATCCCACAGGGAAGAGCTCAGTCCCACAAGACTAGCCCCCACCTTCAGATGCCGGGCACCAGTCAGGTCATCACCTATGCTTCTGACCAACTAGCTACAGATAGAGGTTCCAGTGACCCCTCCTCAGGGTCAATGTATTTGCTAGAAAGGTTCACAGAACTCAGGAAGACACATATGTTTACCAGTTTGTTAAAGGTTATGGTAAAGGATACAGATGAATAGCCAGATGAAAGGTACACAGGGCAAGTTCTGGGAGGGTCCTGAGCATAGAAGCTTCTGTTCCCGTGGAGCTGGGGTGGGTCCCCCTCCCGTGTGGATGTGCTCACCAACCTGGAAGCTCTCCAAATCCCCTGCTATTGGAATTTTCTGGAGGCTTCCTCACGTAGACATAACCAATTATTAACTCCATTTTGAGCCCCTCTCCCCACTCTGAAGAATGGGAGGTTGAGCTGAAAATTCCAAGCTTCTAATCAGGAGCCTACCCAGAGTTGCCTCATTAGACTAGAAATGTTCCTGGTGCTCTTATCTCTTAGGAATTTACAAGAGTTTTAGGAGCTGCCGGTCAAGGCTAGGGCAAAGACAAATATTAGGACAAGTGGTGTTCCTAGAGTCCTGATCACTTAGGATGTCACAGAGTGTCAGGAGCCCTGGGTCAGGACCCCAGTGGGGACTGGGAAGGAAAACATGTATACTTTCTATTATCTCACGCCTACTGCAAGTGTTTGCCAGTTGGAAGCAAGCAGAAAACCAAATTCCTACATCTCCCCTCCTTCCTCCATCAGTTCAGCGTGTTCTTTCCCACTGTAAACACCAACAATTAAAAGAGAGGGTAGGAAATTTGGGTTTAGTTTTCTTTAGTATTACCTGAAGTTAAGTGAATCCCACAGTAATGAAAAATCAATACTGTATTTGGCCAAATAGACATTATTAAAGCATCTAGATTAAATGAAATATAAATAATAGTCCATTGATTTTTTTTTATCCGACTTCATAATTTAGTTTAGAAACATTTATTCTCAATACACCAAGAGCTTGACTTGGCTGAATGTATTCTATGATATTTTATAGGAATTTATGTTTTATCATCCCATCTTATTTGTTCTGATTGTTTTTACAGATGTGTATAAGCAAAGAGGTTTATAACATTTCTTTTTTTTTTTTTTTTCTTTTTACTCTCTGGTCCCAGTTGAATGCTTGATTTGAAAATAAACACCTCCTGAAAGGGTAACAGAGGAATTCAAGGCAGTGACTTTAGCTAAAAGATGAAATTCCTCAGTATGAGTAAATACTGTAGGAATCATATTTTTAAATCTGATCATGGAGCTTTAACCAACTTCCAATTCTGAGACTACCCAGTGCTCGAGTGTCACATTATTCAGGAATTTCTAATTCCAGGCCAAATATGACTCAGATAAGCTCCCATGATTGACACTAACCTACTAAAATTCACAACCGCCAACCTCAGTCTCAGATCGCATTCAACAACAGAAAGTGAACTTGCACGATGCCCAGTCCCCAGGTGGATTCCATTCTGAAGGTCCTTTCTCCCATAGGCACTAAGGATACCGAAGGCAATTATCGGGAAAATGCCAATTATGCCAATAACAGAACAGCCATAGGATGGTAAACAGCACAAATTCGTCTCCCCTTCTCAGCCGTTTCTAAAAATATCCATTCATGACACTTTTCCTATCTAAAGGTGTGACGGCAAAGCTAACTGAATGCACATGCTATTGATTTTTGGCAGAATGAAGTCAAATAATACTTACAAAGGATAAGAATGAGGAATACATGCAGATACACATATCTGCCAGGCCACTTGTTAAACGCTGCCTGAGCCAGTGCATACAAGTAGGTCACTGAAAGTCAATGCAAACCAGGGCAGCTCCCCTGGCAGGAGACATTAACCTGCAGGAGGAATCTTGCAGACAAGTGATACATTTTAGCCAAGCAGCTATATATTTTATTTATGAATTGATATAAGCATAGAGATATACCAGGAGAGGAATCCATATACTGTGTATCCTTAAACACACTCCAAAATAAAGATAGATGAGAAGAGAAATGTATACCTACACATTCACCAATTTAATGGGGGAGAGGGGTGTCTTTTTCCCCACCTCCAACCCCTCAAAAAAAAAAAAAAAAAGAAAAGAATGAAAGAAATCAGAGCTCTAATTACAGCTCTGGGGCCTATACTGTGGTTAGTGGCTTCTATTTTGTCCCCCAACAGTTGTAACATTAACCAGCCCCAGATTCCTGTCTCAGTTAAGATCACCTTTGCTGTAGCCAGAGCAATGACCTCAAGCGCAGAGGGATCTGAGGACTCACATTTGCCCCTTGGTCCAAAAGGTGCCAGGGTCTTCCACTTTGTATCCTAAAGGGGACAGATTTCTCTTCCTAGGTGTTTCCTTAGGTGTGAAACCCATTTTAGACAGTGGAACGTACATTTCCTTCATCAGGAAATATGAGGTCAGGAAGAACCTTCAAGATCCATTGAACCCCTCATTTTCCAGCTCTAGGATGTCCTCCAGCCACAAGGGCTGCTCCACAAACACAGGAAAGCACAAACAGAGGATCTTCGTGTGGTCAGGAGGAGGCAGAAAGCACACGGGCTCTGGAACTAGGCCAAGTCAGGCTCCAGTCCCAGATGGAGGCACTGAGCCAAATTCCCTAAGCTTTCTGATCTGGTTTACTCAGCTATCCATGGAAATGACAGTATAAGTCTACAAGTTGTCATCAGTAGTTCAGAAATCTAAAGTGTTTCCTAATCCATGTGATTGCAGAGTCAGCCGAGACAAAGCTTAATTAGAGGTAAAAATCGGACCCAAAGTGATGAGGCTACATTCACCCTTACTTATTCCATGGCGGCCAAGCACCATGCCAGGGCCTGGTGCAGAGGACGCTAAGCCAGACCGAAGGCCTCTGGTTCTGTGTCCTCATCCCATGCGCTCAGTGGAGGGGCTTTGGCTGCTTCGAAACCCCCAGCTTTTGCCTGCTCTTCCACTGGAGTAGCAGGTTAGGCCAGGGAGGAGCCAGGAGGATGAGGCTTGTTTGTGGGAGCAAAGGAACCTAGGTGAGAGTGCCCTCAAGCCCCGCCGTCACTGGTTCAGAGCAGTGGTGTGGGTGACAATCTTCAGCTGGACTCACTTTGCAGCTCATATTGGCTCAACTGCAAATTTTCACTGTGGCATTTCTTGACTTCCCCCCCACCTTTTAAAAGGTGGGGAAAAGGGTAAGTGGAAAAAGAGGCTTGTAGCTTCCTGGAATTTTTTCATTCTGTAATAAATAATACATTTGAAAGAAGGAATGGTATCTCAAAAGAAAAAAAAAATCAAAGTTACATTGCAAAAAAAACCTCTTCAAGAGAGACTTTTTAAACCTGTGCCATGGGAGCTGGACTGCACTTGTGAACTTGCGATTGCTATACTTTTCCCTCCATTACTGGGGAGTTTTAGGTTGAGTTTGTGCTTTTCTTTCCTGATGTCTCAAAGCCAAGATCCTCAGACTTTTCATTTCTGAATGCTGACCTGTAAGGTTTCCTTCCAGGGCTGGAGAGAACAGCTGGCTTTGGTACACCATCAGGGCCGGCCCCGCTAGTGAGGTGAGTGAGAGATGTAATGTGCAGCAGAGGGGGCGAGGTCCTGCTCCACGCCAGCCCTGCCACCTGGCCTTCTGCCACTCAAGCTGCGTCCCTTTGAGAGCAGGAGAGTGTTAGTCAGCAGGAAGCATCTAAGCAAACATCACCAAGTAAGACTAAGCCCCATCAGCTTAGCATTTTGGTGAACAGACACTGACAGTCAAATCCTGTGTGCGTGGACACTGGCAAGGTAGGATGGAAACACGGTGTGAGGCCAAGGAGGGCACTACTCAGAAGGAAGGTGACAGGGAGTGAAAGATAAGCTCCACCAGCCTCACTTTTTCCCATGTCATTTTTAGGCAAGTCAGCACCCTTCCTATTGCTAAGGTACCTGAGATGCCACAGGGCAGGGTTACCTGGATTCCCTCAATCCCAGGCTTTTCTGTCCTCAGTTGAATGCATCACATTCTAGTCCACATGCAACAAACATGTTTTGAGCATTGACTATGTGCCAGGTCCCAGTCTAGGCAATGGGAAGACATAAATAAAGTATAGCCCTGACCTTGAGGGACTCAAAGCTTTCCTCTATCTAGAGATGTCTATTTGCAACAGGATTTTATTAATTCTCAAACTGAGTTCCATGAAACATGAAGTCTAGGAGACAGGAGAGGTAAGGAGGACAGGTCCTATCTAAATTTGAGAAACACTGCATACTTTACAGTGTGTAGAAAGAAGGGTCTTAGCAATAAAGAGATATGCTTAATTTCATGACTTATTTAGGCCCAGAACCCATTTATCATGTAACATGTCTTAATATCATAAGGTGCTTCATCTGCCATGAAACATACTCTGGGGCCCAACCCAGCTGCTTCATTTCAGCTAGATGTACCTTAGAATTCAGAATTTGGGAGGCGTTAGTAAGATAAACTAGTACACCCCTTCTCCATGTCTTTTGTGATGACTGAAGACTTCTTCAGAGAGGAAACAGAGAGAATCTAGCTCCATTAGACATCCAGACCTGCCAGCAGGATTTGAGGACTAATGTTTTCCCATCCGACGCTGGAGTCTGGGACCACGTGACTAGACTCCTACTTTTTTGGGCCATATTTGTCCCTTCACTCGTTTACTTAACAAAAAAGTAGATGCACTGAGAATCTATTATGGAAGCAACTGCATTGAAACTGGGTATTCTATGTCATCAGGGAATTTGCAGACTGCCTGGTAGGGGGAGAAGAGCACTGACCAGTTGACAAGCAATTTGAAGGTGTGATAAATACCACAATTTGGGTGAGCATACATCTTGGTTTGCCTGGGTGAGTCCCAGTTTACACCTGCTGCCCATGCATAACATGTACAGGTACCCCTTTTACTCCCATGAGTGCCCTAGTTTTGACAACAGATTACACAGTCTCCCTAGTTATAGTGGGTTCAGGATGTAGAAGTCCAGAGGAGGGAGAGTCCCAGGGAGCTCAGAGGACCTGACTTCAGTCCTGAGTAGCTGAGGAGAAAGAGGTAGCCAGGGACAGTGGAGGAGTCAGCACTCAGACGGAGGAAATAGAAGTGCAAATAATGAGAGAAAATAGGACTTAGCACAGGCAATTACATTGAAAGAGGCAGGAGATGGGTCAAAGAGTTCAGCTTAGACTCCTCAGGGCCACAGGAAACTTTCGATAGGGTTGTAGGTAGGGAAGTACCATAATCTAGTCCACACTGCAGAAGAACCACTCTGGCTGTGAATGGAGGCAGGCAGTGAGCTGGGGCTGCTCAGCACAATCCCTAGACCAGTGAGGAGACTGTTGCAGCCACTGAGAAGAAACGTGCTGGCAGCCTGAGTGACAGTAGCAAGCTGTGGCCTGGAGAGAAGTGGGTGGGTGGCTGGGTGGATGGATGGATGGATAAGGAAGTCTTTGGCAGGTGGAATAGAATTTGGTAACTGATTGATGCAGAAGTGAGAAAACAGAGTTGAAGGTCAGACCCATGCTTGAGCATGACAGTGCGTGACGGAACCTTTAATGAGACAGGGAGCATGGGGGGCAGGATCCGGTCTTGGAGAGAGGGAGACAAGGAAGTCAATGTCAGTCAGGTCAAATGTGAGGTGTGCTTGCTGTGCCTTGGCCTTTTTTTTCCAGAGCTTCAGAGCTGATAGGGTGAAGACAAAGGAACACTTTTTAAAACTATTCAGAAACATTCTTGAAACTCAGTAAAACAAAAAGCCAAGTCAAAGTGTACCAGAGCAGCCTTGTTACTGGCACAACATATCACTGGTTGCTGTTGTTTGGGAGACAGTAAATTGAGCCTCCAACACCAAGCCCCTCTGTTTGGCCCTAGAGCAGAGCAGGTGTAGACAAGGGCCCTAGAAGCACCCCTCCATCCACCCTGCATGCAGAACCCTCTGCCGCCAGCATGTCCCACCACTGACAACCCAGCTGAGCAGACCAGCAGCTATCAAGTGGCCCCAGTCCTTCCTCAGGGTGAGGCAGGCTCACATTCTGACAACGGAATGCTCTCAGAGCCATTCACCAGCCCTCTGAGCCTTCCACCAGCAGTGGCAGTTCTCTTGCAGCCACATCCTCACCATCCCTGGGGCCATGATACAAGTTGGATGAGGGCAGAAGCAAGAGTATTTGGTTTGCTTTTGGCCAGAAAGGATCAGAGCTTTAAATTGCCATGGCCACCCTTGGATCATCCAAAGTCATTTGAAATTCTCTACTTGATTGTCTGGCCACAGTGGCTTTAGGCTCTTGGTTCAAAGTTTATTGGTATTATTCATATGGGTTATGGTCTGAGAAGTTAAAGTGACTGCATGTATGTAATGATTCTACTCTTTCCACTCAAAGAACAAAAAGAATTGCTCCATGGAATGTCACTGTCAACAGGGCTCTGCTCAGCAGTGACGCCATAGCAGGAGGCATCCCCTTCAGAGCTGGGATGGAATTATCTCACTCAAAACTGTCTGGTTCAGGGACTGGAATGAGCCGATTGTCTGGAACCCTGTACCATCTGCAGATGTATTACTCACCCCCAAAGGCTTCGTGTCGTAATCCAGAGGGCCAACCTTTGCATGCAAAGCAAGAAAATTCCAAATTCATGTCTCATTTCTTAAGTTGTTACAGTGACCTAGGGCCAGGGTACATCTTTTAAAGGACGCCTAGAAAGAATTCTTGGCCCTGAAAATGCAAATCAGTAGGACTTGAATTGTGTATTTCCATTTCATTCAGCAGTCCCAGGAAACCTGTGGGCATTTGGATTTTATAAAGTGTGATGTGTTCTTTAGGTTTTGTTATAATGGGAGCTGAGGCTTAGCTTTTTATTCCATGCTCTCTCTGTGTATAGCTGGAATTACAATCATCATAATCAAGCATTTAAGCAAACAAAAATAATCATTTGAAAGCTATTTTCCATAAGCTCTTTAGTTCTCAATTCACTACAATTCTCTTCAGAAGGAAATGTTCCTTTTTTTCCTATTGTAGTACTGTCCACAGTAGAAGGCATTCTTTCGAACACCACCCTAGTTATACTTAAAAGTCAGCACTTTGTATCATTTTGAGCCCTCCTGGAAACCCCAAATTGTTATCTCTGAGAATGTTTTAATCTCTAAAATCCCCTGTAGGGTCCATGTCACACAATTCTTTTAACCCAGGCCATTTCTAATTAAAGTGCAAAAGTCCATAAATGCAATGATTCTATGAAATAACTCACTATTATTCCATTACCACTGAGGGACAAGGTTCTGAGCAGAAAATGAGGAAATGATTGTCCTGGCCTGCTCGACTAGCAGCGATAGGAATTCTTCCAAACCCCGAGGGAATAGCTATCAAGTCAGCTCCCTCATTGTATAGAGCCAAGAGACAGAATTTACAGGGATAACTCAAAACAATGGACAATCTGTTCCAGGTTCTTTCAACTTCAGGAACCCGTGAATCATAAAAATGAAACACAAAAATCACATGAGAAGCTAGCAATGGTAAGCACAGGAAAAGAAACTTCCAGAATATAAAGAGGGGGTAAAACAATTTTTCCCTCTGTCTATAGCACCCTTTGATGTTGGTCCCTTGAGAGGCTATTTTTTGAGTCCTCAAATCAGTTTGCTTTATTAGTAATCTCCTAAATCGGCAAAGAAAAATCTTTTGCCCGAAGTGTGAGCTGGCCAAGCCAGAAGTCAAGCACAGAATGAGAAATGTCAGCATTGCCACGTCTTCTGATCAACATCACCTGCCCATCTAGAGCTACCTTGCTGAGCATTCCTGGGCCTTCCCTGCTTGCCAACAATTATTCCCCATTTCACGCCAGCCCAGCTACCAGGAAAGAGAAGGACCTGAGAGATGGAGATGGTGACACACCCCTCGTGAGGTCCAGAAACAGAGGAGCTACATTTTGCTTTAAGACTTCTAATGATGTGGGTTATAATGACTCAAAGGTAACCTGCGCCGTCTGTCAGACTCTATGAAGTTCAATTCTAAAGAGTTTGGAGTTAATCTGAGTTTTTGCTTCCTCGAGAGGATACCAGAAGCTACCATTCTGATGGTTATCTGCAGTCCTTGAAATCTGCTGTGGTGGCTTTCCAGCTCCACTTATATCTAGAACTGCGTCCTGAACTGGGAAGTATCAATGGGAGAAAAAGAATATCACTCCATACCACAAAATAATATAGGGGCACGTGGGAGGCTCGTCAGTTAAGTCTCCAACTTCGACTCAGGTCATGATCTCATGGTTCATGAGTTCGAGCCCCACATCAGTCTCTGTGTTGCCAGCTCAGAACCTGGAGCCTGCTTCAGTTTCTGTGTCTCCCTCTCTCTCTGCCCTTCCCTCATTCATGCTCTGTCTCTCAAAAATAAATATACATTAAAAAACTTAAAAACAAAAATAATATAGCCTTAGCCTGAACAAGAACACTGTGAGTTCACAGCTGAAAGGAAGTTTGGCAGCTGGAAGGGATGTTACCAAGTGGTAAACTTCAGTGATTGGTGGGGACCCTGCGCAATGCCTTAGTTTCCTTTCAAAATTCTAGATTTACTCTGAGGGCTCTGAATGATGTCAGTCCTGTGGCCTCACGGAAGTCAACAGAAAGAGTCCTGGAACGCTTGGCTTGGCCTCCTCCAGATTCTCAAGACGGTCACAGAACTTCTATGTCCAGTGGTGCCATGCACACAGGCCCAGGGCCTTGCCTAAGTTCTCAGGCAGGTGCTAGGAAGGTTTATTGAGACCCTCTCCCCTTCTCTACTATGGCTGCCTCCAGAGTACACACATACCTTTCTTGGCACGCACCCTTAAAATTGGCAACAAAAAAAAATCAACTCAGAGAAAATTATGACTATTATTCAGTCAGCAGATGGCATGTGTAATATGAAAATTCTCCAAACTTCCACACTCACCAATTTTGAAAGCCCTTGACCTCTCTTTTGTTGGATGAAAGAAAAAAGAATCTTTCAGTTCTGCTTGCATTACTAACCTCTATATTCAAATCTCTCCTCGGTTCTGTGATATAAGCCACATCTCATACTCTCTTAACTATGTATCCAATTCCTAAAAATTGGATACACTACTGCTCATGAATGGAAACTCAAAACTATAAGAGAAAGTGAGAATGGTGAGAGACCTCTTCCTCTTCCCTATTTTCCTTTCCTTCTTTTCTGCAAACAACCAATGATATGTGGGACAAAATGTTAAAACTCCAACCATTGAAAATGGAAATCTCCAGTAAATTCTCTCATGGCAAATACCAAATGGTAGGCAGTTCTCCCAACCCAAGCCCATGAGTTTTGGCACAAAGTTTCTGGGCTACAGTCATCTGTTGGTTTGATGGCCTCAGGTATAAATGGTGCCAAAGAAGCCTCAGAAGATTCAGAAAAGTGAAGGTCTTTTCTAAGACCTCCTAAGAGTCACCTGTGATGACTCTTCAAGGCCACTGAGCTCCCGAGTCAAAGAGTTGGAGAGTCAAGCCGGCAGCACAGCAGCCTGAGTTCCCCTCCTGGCTTTACCACTACCTAGCTGTGTGGCCATGGGCTGGCTCCTTTGTCTCCCTGTGCCTCAGTTTCCTCACCCACAAAACAGAAATAATCAATGAGGTACCTCCTAGGATTAAAGGATATTATTCATGTGAAGTGCTTAACACAGAGCTTCCAACATACTTAGTGTTTAATAAATGCTAAACACCATTAACACTGCAGTTCTGAGGCAGAGGCCCAAAGAGGCATAAATTTACTGCTTTTTATTCTAACTCATGTCAGAAACTCAACAATGTTACATCGAATTTGAATCAGGAGGTAAGAATAGCAGGAGCTCCTCCATACTATAGAAAGGCCCATTGAGGAGCGCCTGGGCGCCTCAGTCAGTTGAGCATCCGTCTCTTGGTTTTGGCTCAGGTCATGATCACATAGTTTCATGGGTTTGAGCCCCACATCAGGCTCTGTGCTGGCAGCATGGGGCCTGCTTGAGATTCTCTGTCTCCCTTTCTCTTCTCCCTTCCCCCATTGCACTGTCTCTGTCTCTCTCAAATATACATAAATAAAACAAACAAAAAAGGAAAAGTCCATTGATACCAGCATATATTTACTTTCATATCCCTTTGAAATCAGCAAGGACTGCAAGGACATTTGAAACCTCACGTACAGCCAAAGGATGTGGCTGTTTGTATCTCACTCATGTGATCAGCAGAAAGTTTTACTAGGTTTGGCAGGCCATTCACAAATGATCACTTCCGTGGGGGGGGGGGCCCTGAAAGCAAGGACCCCCCCCCACCATTGCAGAGTGGGTCTCCTGGGCTTCAAATTTTTGTCTAAACACTAAGATGGAAATCTCTGAAAACCTAGAATCTTTACCAGATTCTGATTCCTGAGATTCAGGTTGAACTGGAAATGCCCTCAAAGTAAACTCATTTCTGAGAAACGGCCAATACTTCCCACCCGTGACCACTCCTGAGTAGTGGAGGAATGTAATGAGGGAAAACTCTCCATACTGCTAAAATATTTAGAGAGGAATTCTGACTGAAGGTCACAATCAATTCAGCCTTCCCAGCTCCTCGGGGTGATTTCAAATTGGGTTTCGAAAAGAGGCCAAGAGCCAAATCCCACAGAAATTTCTGGAGCTGGCATTAAATGAATCTTGCACAGAACTCCTAGCAGCGGTTAGATATTAACAAGGAGAAAAGAACAATTATCGTTTGGGACTCCAAGTTCCACTTTATGTCACTTTAAAGAATGAATAGACTTCCAGCGCTACTCAGCTGTCTGCTCACAATTACAAAGCAATGGTAAATAATCATGGCAAATGGAAGGTTTGATTTAGGAGAGTGAAATTGTATAATGATTCAGTGCTTTCTCTTCCTTTTCTGTGGCAAGCGGGGCAGCTCCTGCCACTGGTTTGGTGTACGTCCAATCTGTGACTTACAAAAAACGGCCCTGGAACTGTTTGTTAAGGCAGACACACAAACACACAGAACAAACCCACCAAAACATTTTATATTATTTTTACAAGGAGAGAATAATTGTATTATGAGACATGGTTTAATTTGCCCTCCAATGGGTTTTCCTGGCCAAAGGACCATATCTGTCCATGCCAATAAAATTCTGAGTGGTTTTAATAGAAAGTGCATCTTCCCATTTTCTCGGTACATTGGTTTCTGCATACGCCATCTGAGCTCTACTCCTGAGAAGATGTATTGATATGGCAGATATGGGCAGCACTTCTCTCCCTTTGCACCCATAATTCTCTAGAAGGGGAAGACACGTTTTTATACTTGCTCTGAAAGGGGTCCAGACCCCGAGCAGTGAAGACTTTGATCTAGGGCCCAAAAGCATCTTATCCAAACATGCATTCATTTAATCTTGCAACTCAAGAGTGACGGACCCTTCCAGAGTGGCTCAGGAGGACCAAAGGGACAGGGTTGGGGCACACAGGAGGGACTTGCAAGTGTGCCCATGGAGCCGGTTATCTGTGATACCCAGTCCCAGGAGAGAGCCTTGCCTTTCAGAGAGGCAGGAGAGGCAATGTAAAGCATTCCTCAGGCAGGCAGTCTCCTCTCAGGGCGTTCCCAGGGAGTGAAGTTCTGCATACTGGAAAACGGAACAGCCTTGGGAGATCTGGACAGACTGGAATTTACGGCTGCAGGTTTTCCCACCTTTCCTGCCAGGGCCCGGTCTGACCCTTCTCATCTCTCTCACTCCATCCCTAAGACTCCCATCCAGTGTCATTTTCCATGACTTGATTTCTTGCCAACTAAATCCCCAATAAAGTTTAGGCTTCAGATAATACCTTTCCCAAAATAATTTACATGTTAACAGAAAACCCTAAATGCTTTTCAAATCTCAGTTCCATTCAGTAAACATCAATTGAGAAGACTCATTTCTGCTCACGGGGCATTAATCACTGCGGATACGAAAAGGAATGAGAAAATGTTCCTCCCTCAAGGAGCTCACAGTCTAACAGGAAAGGAAATGTATAGTCAGAAAATCCTGATATGTTATGATCAATGTAATCAGAGAGGTCTGAGTGAAGGTCTGTGGGAGGCCCAGTGAAAAAATTCTCTAGTTAGGATACAGGGATAGACACAAAGAGGAACTATTTGCATTGAGCTGCGTGTCCATTAGGACTGTGTTTGGCTTCATATAACAGAAACATCTAAATAACCATGGCTCAATCAAAGTAGAGGTTTTCATCTCATGTAAAAGAAGTCCAGCACTAGACATGTACCTGGTAACAGAGTTCCATGATGTCATCAGTCTTTCTCTGGTCCTTCTATCTTTCTCCTTTACAATTCTTAGTATACAACTTCTGCTGCAAGTGTACTTTCTGGCCTCAGTATGGCTGCTGGAACTCCGGACAGCTCATTTAAGTTCCAGGCAAGAGGGGAGAAAGAGCCAATTGGATGCTGTCTTTAAAGAGCTTCTCTAGAAATTCTACCCAACAAACTTTTTCCATTTTATTGGCCATTCAATCTGCTGAGGAAATAGGACCTCCTTCTGTTGTAAGGAGGAAAGGGAGATGGGATATTGGCTAGGCAAATACCAGCAATCTACTTCACAGGATTTAAAGAATAAGCCCATCTCCCTAAAAGACAAAGGAAGGAAGGAGATCCTCAGTAGTGGAAATAGAACATTTGAAGATAGTCTGTAAAGTATTTGGGGGATATGGGAACTGTGGGAGCCCAGAAAGGCCTTCCATGTCAACCTTAGTAAATCAACCTTGTTTTCTTTAAGTCAGCAGATTTTCTACCTTTTGAGTGTGTACTGTGGTTGTTGTTCATAGGAACCCTTTATCTGGATGGACTTTTATGAAAAAATTAAAAGAGAAGCAGCTTAGCTCAAGATGAGGTCGGAGGAGGACTCTAATGACCACAGGGGAGACAATGGTAAATGCTAGGCGAGTCATAAATAAAAGATCACTGGGATTTCAAAGACTGTGACAGAATGAGACAGAATGACACAGTGAGCTGTGTCAGAATGGATTTAAGATTTCCAAGTGTCAGCTGAAAGAAAAGTTGTTCAAATAGAGGGAACAACATATGCAAAAGCCCAGAAACACAGTGATACATAAATGGGAATCAGTGCTTAATTGTATTTATCAGGAGCTAAGATTTGTGAAAGAGTGTGGGGAATAAGGTTGGAAAGGTAGGTGGGATGGGATCAACAGAGGGCAATGAAGTTCAAGTGTCAAGAATATATAAGGCTTGAATCTGGAGCCATGTACATCTAAAAGGCAAAATTGCACAGAAAGCCTAAGTCCACTACTCAGTCACTTTTGGACCTAGTCTCTGCTCCTCTCCCCGCTCCCCCTCACTCCCCCAAAGCAACTGTAACCTAACTCTCTAGGATTCTAGTCACACAACCACTCAGTTCTTATTCCTGAAGTTCACCAACTCGAGAAAGTTAGGACCCTGAGGAGAGACGGTGGTGGTCTATGTTCTCCCTCCACTATGGAGAGTCCTCTCTCTGTCTATACTTTGGGGTTACTGATGTGGCAGATGCTTTGGGGAAATGATTTGAAACTGTAGGAGGCTATCCATAACATGTTGGGACCAGCATTTCTAAACAACAAATGAAATGGAAGAGAACACTTTATTAGTCAGAATAGGATAAACTATGCCATGGTAACAAACATTTCCCAAATCTCATTGACCCATCAAGCAGTTAATTTCTTTCTCAAATAAGGCCATGAAGGATGTGTATGACCCTTTTGGGTGACTATCCTCCATGGGGCAATTCAGTGATCCAGGCAGCTTGGATCTGTAGCTCCACTCTCTTAGCCTAAGGGCTCCTTGGGTCATGGTAGCAGGGAAGAAGTCAGCAAGGTTGCATGCTGGCCCTACAGAACTATGCCTTAATCGAAATAGAGGTCTTCAGCCTATGTTTCCATGTGGAAGTGACACTAGCCACTTAGAACCCCACACATTTGCTGAAATTAGTCATATAGCTACCCCTTCCCACTTCAAAGAAGCTGATGTACCTACTTCAGGTACCAGAAAAAGGAGAAGGATCGGATATTGGTGCACACTGGTCATATCTAGTATAAGTGTAATAGAAGACAGGTGGAACGGAATGAGGTAAGATAGGATAGGATAGGATAGGATAGGATAGGATAGGATAGGATAGGATAGGATAGGGGGAGAGAATAGGACAGAGAATAGGAATAGTTCCAAGTGAATCACAGTACTGAGTAGCAACTGTAAATCATATTTCCAGGTAGGGGTTGGAGGTAAAGAAAAAAAATTAGAAGTGACTGCATCTGAGAGAAAAATGTGCCGGGAGGGGAGAATGAAATTATTTATGACATGTGACCCTGTAACAACAAAGAGCTCTCTCTCCTCTTGTATCTCCTCAGTCAAAGGAAATAGAGCTTCTAATGTCTCCCAAATGGGCTTCATCTTATAGCTCAAAAATAACCTAATGTTGCATACCCAGATTCCCATACCTATAACAAACTCAGTGTGTTTCCAGCATTTCTGGGGTAGGGATGGGAGAGGGAGGGAGAGAGAGAAAGAGAGAGAAAGTTTTGTCTTCCTCACAGAGCCACGGGGCATGTCTTCTACTGAGTTTGCTAAAGGGTCAGAGAAGGTGTCCTCAGAGTATTGGAAAGTTAGCATGGCCTCAAGGACAACCAGGGCCCACAGAAACAAATATGATGACGAGAAAAAGCTGCTCTAAGGTGATCTTAAAGCAAGCGTGTTCTGAGCAAGTGCCTCATTCTTACAAAGATAGGTCATTCCTGTCCGGTTAGGGTCCTGTTAGGACCCTCACAATGTAAACGCTCCCTGGAAATCATGCTGTCAGGAAACAGTGAGCAGTGCCTCCCTGGGCACCCCGTGTGGGGCCACTGCTCCAAGAATAGAAGGGAATCTTCTGAGAGAAACTATGCAATATCTTTCTCAGGGCTCCAGCAGCCAGCACAGGAAATAGTATGAACTCTGCAGGGTACGTGGTGGGTATTCCATGAGTAAATTGACTTGGGGAGGCTTGAAATATATTTCTAATACTCACAAAGCTCCTTAAGGGATACAGTGAAAGAATAATAATAATGTTAAGTAATATTTATTAAGTGCTTAGTATGTGACCAAAACTGTGCTAAAAATTGTATCTATTTTCATCTCACTTAATCCTCTTCCCGATGAGGTCACTATTGTAAGCTATTTTCATTTTAGGGATGACAAAAATGAGGCTCTAAGAGCTTAGGAAATTTGCCCACTCATAGATAATAAGTAGCAAAGCTATGATTCACACCTAGCCTGTCTTTTTTAACTACTATGAAAAAAATTAAAAATGGACAGAAGACGGGATTTTTCAGAAGAAGCAAGGTGTTATGGGCGAAATTATTTACTCCTTAAAAAGACATATTGAAGTCCTAACCCCCAGTCCCTTAAAATGTAACTAATTTGGAAATGGGTTCATTGTAGATGTAATTAATTAAGGTGAAGTCATACTGGAATGGGATGGGTCCAGTATCACTGGTTTGCTTATAAGAAAACTTTGGTCGCGTGAGGTCACAGGGAAAACAACATGGAAGATGGAGGTAGAGATGGAAGTAATGCATCTACATGCCAAGCAACACCAAGAATTGCTGGCCGTAACCAGAAGCTAGGAGAGAGGTGTGGGACAGAGCCCTCAGAAAGCACCAAGCCTGTCAATACCTTGATCTCAGACTTCCAGCCTCCAGAACTGTGAAACAATACATTTCTGTTGTTTGAGCCACACGGTTTGTGGTACTTTGCTGTGGGCAGTCCTGGGAAACAAATACACAAGGTAATTTCAGTCTCTAAATCATTACCCAACCAATACCTAACATAGCACCATGTATCTCCAATAGGAATGAGAAAATCAAGGCATAAAGAGTTGGAGACTCTTGCTCAAATTGAGAAACAGTCACAGCAGCTGGAACCTCAGCCATCTGTGTTTGGTGTCTGCTGTCTGCCTTTCCATGAAAGTATCAAAGGTGTTTCTACTTTAACTTCATGCTCTGAGAGTCCTGACCCATAGGCTCCACTTCCGATACAGAATGGACTGTTCCTGTTTCCCCAGAGATAGAAGATGAGAACAATTATGCAACTATACATCCCCAAGGACTCCCTGTCCACACTCACATAGACCAGTCCCCTCACGCACACACTCTTCTGGCACTGAGGGGAAAGACCTGGCCCCGTGGGGTGCTGAATAAGCCAGAGAGAGCTACGGCAGGGCTGGCCACCTGTGTCTTAAATAGGAATTCTGGGGTAGCCAGCTGAGGCTCTAGCATTCATAAGACCATATTCAATCAAGGTTGGAGGAAGAAATTAAGTAGAAATTTCCCTCCAAACCAGAGTGAAGACTTGGAATGCTGGAGCAGAATTACTTCTCAAAGCCCAGTTCTCTGACACACCGCCAGGGAGGTGACCCATAAAGGTCTGTTGTCAAATCACTGTGAGCTGACAGAGGGGGTTGGATCTGGGTGGCAGTACCTTTAACGAGAGGCCACTAAAAGCCAAGACCTACTCCATGTGAATAGCAGCAGCATCTTCCTCCAGAACTGTTTTCTCTCAAAACAACTTGAGCCAAATGTAGCATTCCATATGGCTCAGTGGATTTCAACTGCATGTGATAGGCAGCAAAATTACTGGAAATCTGTTGATCTCCTGTCTCCAAAGGGAAAGGTCTTGAGGACACAACAGTAGGAGGAAAAACGATAATAGTAAGAGTAAAAGTGATATAAATATTATTATTGTACTGTGCACTCACAGATGTGGCACCCCCACATCCAGAGTCCTGCATGAGGCCAGATGCCATTCTTCTCTGCATCACTTAGACCAGTGGTATTTAGGGGATTGGTAAAATGCAGAGAGCTACAACTCCCACCTAAGCAGGACAGGTTCAAGGACCTGAGAATCTGTGTTTTAACAAACAAAACAGGAAATTCCAGTGCAAATAGTTAGCGACCACACTTGGAGAAACCCCAGGTTTAGACTTTCTTCTTTATTAAGAACTAAGGCTGTGGATCATATGAGCTCTCAGGTTTATCTCCAGCCTCATGAGTCCAAATTCCCGTTGTTTATCTGATGTCCACTTGCCCTACTTATGTTGGTTGCTTTGGTGTCCTACCACTGTTGTCTTTCCTTTAAACTTTCCACAAACTCCACTGACCTTTTTCTGTCTCTGGGTTGTCTGTCTGGAACCAAGGAACCCAACAGAATTATCTTAACATTTGATAGGTAGATCTCAGAGATATCACTGATAAAACCAACTCCCAATAAAAAAGTGTAGAAAGTATACCACTTTATCAGCCTTTAGTCTGTCCTCATCCTTCATACTTAATTGCTCCTGACCAGAGTTTCCTAGCTCAGGACCTCTAGGAGAGCATGGATGCGATTTAAGGCATCTTGGAACATTTTGAAATGTCATGTGAAATTGTATGCAAATGATGAGCATCTGGGCAATTTTTCAGAGCTCTCAGTCCAAAGCCAGGGAAGGTGAAGAACCACATCTCCATCCCGGGAAGATGACAGTAACATCAACAACAGTGTTTCAATCCCTCTAAATCCCTATATAAAAATAGGCAGAATAATTAGATAATAAAACCAAAAATCCATGGATATGTTCAAAACAAAACTAGGGGCAAGTTTTTTCACAAAGCCCAAGTGACGAGTAGAGACAAACCACCATGAACACAAATGTCCATGATGGGGGGGAAGGAAGCAATTAGGGTCGTATCTGATGGACCTGAAAACAGAAGAACTCCTAGATAGTCTATAGTATTTCCTGAAAGGGGTAGTTGGACTAACTTGATAAACATCTCTGAAACTGGAGTGGGAGTGGGGTGGGGGTATGGCCTTCTCTACCAGGAGTAGATGAAAGGTCCCCGTAAGAAGGACTGAAGGGTTGGAGCAGTCAAGAGCTCTCAAAATGAATCCACCAGGTGTCCTTTCAGGTCAGGGTCCTGCACTAAGGAGTAGCTCCCTAGAGTGGAATCAAAATTGAGCTGGACAAAGACAATAGTGACAAAGGAAAGACAAGGTTCGAGTCAGCTGAGGAGGAAAGCAGGTCAGGAAAGGTCAGTATGCAAGCCACCATGCTTACCACTATACAAAAACAACAGAGGAAGGGAGCCCTATGAAGTTGAAAAGGCTTTTCTGAACACTGCCTCCGTCTATAAGTTGAGAAAAACTAATTTACATTAAAAAAAAAAAGCAGAAAAGCACAGAAGTCAAATCCCATAAAGAATTATTTATTTTAAGAAAAAAGGGAGATAACAGAAAAATATCCCCATAGACAGTGAAAGCATGCCAGAAAGACATGCCATAACTAGGTCAAAACTATAACTTGCTAAAATAAAACAAGTTAAAACATTAAGAAAATGATGACATAAAGGAACAACATAAATCAGAATTAGAAAAAACTCTGAAAGTAATTTCAAATGAAGAAAAAACTCATATCAGAAATGAATAGTAAATTAGAAGAAATAAAAAAGTAAATAAACACAGATAATACCTTAAGAGAAATAATAGGTAAAAAGAAAGAAAAACTTTTTAAATCAAAAAGAAATGATGTAAAAGCTAAAAAGGATTCAAGGGAAAGTGACAAATACTGAAGACAGCCAAAGATCAAACATCTAGAAAATAGGAGTCTCTGAAGAAAAAAAGCAAAGCAAAGAAACAGAACAAGTATTAATGCAGGAGAACTTTGCTGAAATACAACACATTTAAAACATTTGGAACTATCCATCTGAAAGATCACACCATGTCCCTGAGACTATCAACCTAGAACAACCAACATCAGAAAAAATTCACTGAAATTAATGAACTTTAAAGAAAAAGTCCTTTGGCATCTAGAAAAAAAAGCCCATGTGGTTTATAAAGGAAAGAAAATTGTATTTTCATTATGTTTTCAGTAGCAACTACTTATGTCAAAAAAAAAAAAACCCTAGAAACATATGTAAGAGAATCAAATAAAGCTATAAGCCAATAATTTCCAGAAAAACAGATTTTCAAAATATAAAAGGCACAAATTGTTATCAATATTCAAGAACTCAAGAAGTTTTCCATGAGTTCTTCCTGAGGACTCTACCAAAAAACAAGCTTCAGACAATCAAAATGACTAGAAAAACACTGACATAAGGCAGGAAGGTGAGCATGAACTACACAGTTACCCGGGGAGCTAGGACTAAACAAGAGCTAAGAGAGAGGGTGTAGAATGTAATGGCTGTATGATCTGACAGTGTATAGTATAACTACGTATAGTTGCACAATAGGTTTTTTTTTTTTAATGAGAGGCTAGAATATAAGGAGCATATACAAAAGTTTTTGAACGTATCCTGTAATTTTTATGGTGGTACTATCAGTATTATTATTATTATTCTGAGACCATTATATATTTAATAAAGGATAATACAATTGAGTAACTATGGACTATTCTAATTCTATCATTTCTTATGTCCTTGAGAATCAGAAATCCTTGAACTTGAATTACACGAATCTGTAGTAACTCATGAGATATACAGCCATAGCCAAAGGCATATTGAAGCTGGTCTGCACTAACTGGTGAGAACAGATTGTACACATCTTGTCCCAATTCCACACTCAGTGACTTCGTGTTGATACATTGAAATCAGCTATAATGGGAGTGTTTATACCATGGAAACTGGGAAATGCTACAAATCTAGCTTTAAAAAAAAAAAGTCAGTTGTTGAACACTTACCAGTATCTCACTATAAATCGTAACCCTTGGCACCCAGATTTTGCTATTAAAATACCATTTTTCACTAAAAGAAATCGGGAAATTTTAGAGAAATGGTTGGTTTGAGGTCAGAAACAAGCCATGTTCAAGAGGAACCTAGAACAGATGTCATAAAGACAAGAAAGAAGCTATCAAAGATGTTGGTGTTGTGTCAGTAGGACTCAGGAGCCAATTTGAAAAGACTCCCAACGATAGGTCGGTTTGAATCTCAACAATGATAATAACTGCAATCAAATTCATTTAAATTCATTACTTTATAATGATATTTAAACAAAGAATCAGTCATTTTCAGGGGATGATAACCAAACATCTGGAAAACTGGTAAATAGATGGAATAAATCAAGCATTTATCTTGTGTTTCCTATATTGACTATTCCACTAAATATCTCAATAGAATAAATGAAAAATGTCTCTTTATAAAAGTATTTTACCTAATAAAATAATAAAAAATATATAATTAGAATTTCACTATTTGCAATCCCCAGCAAGCAAGTACATATAGATATTACACACTAGAGGCTGCTCAGATCACACAAAGAGGCACAACCAGATATGAGATGCTTTCTTAGTCTTGCCAGCAGGATGGAAGAGAATCTGAATCCAATCTCTGGATCCAGCTGGCAATTTACAAGAAATGCCAAGGGCAGAGGAACATGCTAGGCTGCACCTGAGGTGGCAGTCAGCAAAATTCAGACCATGGGAAACGCACAGGTCAAAGTGGCCGGTTCTTCAGCAGATAAATTTTAAAGAAATTAAAAGGTGGAGGATGGATCTATATATTAAAAGAAGTAACACATTTTTAAAAAATAGATAAGACTGAACTATAGTGTATAAGAATGTACACTTGAGGGACAAAACTATAACATAAACTCAGGGCACCAAGGTGGCTCAGTCGGTTGAGCATCTGACTTTAGCTCAGGTCATGATCTCATGGTACGTGAGTTCAAACCCCGCACCAGGCTCTCTGCTGCCAGCACGGAGCCTGCTTCAGATCTCTGTCCCCTTCTGTCTCTGCACCTCCCCCGTTCTCACTCTCTCTCAAAAATAAACACACACACACACACACACACACACACACACACACACACACAATATCAAGGAAGTGATTAGTGCTCAGATGAGGATTGTGCTCCTTGTGGGAAGAGAGTGGACTCTGCAGTAGGTTGGAACACCTGGCAGGGATCTCAGGTCTGGGTAACAAAATTTTGTTGCCTGGTCTAGGTGATTGCTTTGCTTTGTAATGATTACATTGGATTGGTGAGGTCTGATGTATCCCTTTTTCATTCTACAATATAAGTATTTTGTTAAATAATAATAAAGTTCCTGCCCTCAAGGAGCTTAGAGGAAGATGGAGGAGATGAAAACAGCTAGCTTCCAGACAATGTGATACATGCTACCAGACAGATATGTACACACCGCTCCAGAACAGCCATGGAACTGAAGCAGCTCAGCATGGCAGGTCCAAGAAGGCTACTGTGAGAAAGGGACACACCAGCTTGGCCTTGAAAGGAGCGCCAGTCACCAATGAGACACCTGAGCAGCTCGGAGCCCAGGCTGAGTGGGGGTACCGTCACTCCTTGCAGGCTTTCTCCAGGCAATTCTGCTTACCCCTCAGGTGTTTATTCTAGCATTTTCTGCTTTCTTTCTGCCCCACCAGTTGTCTAGAGCAATTTCCTTTAAGATGGTAGAGGTTAGGATTGTCAAACAAAGAAGTATATGTTCATCTGTGTAGTGAAAAGAAAGTTTCTGCCTTTTCCTTATTTTAAAACCATAAATCCATGAATAGCCTAGAAGGTGCCATCTTGATAGCTTGTTCTTGAAATAGAGTGGCTGCTGCAAAGACAGGATCTTACTCCTGTGTTCTCTGCAAGTGCCTGGTACAAAATTGGAAGTCCTCCCTTAATGTAGAGAGAACAGAGAGATGAAATAGCTCAAAGAAGAAGGCTTCTTTTTGGGGCTCTTAGAGCCTTCCTCCATCCTGAACCTCCAACCAGCTCTCTACAGAATGGATCATCATAGACTCACCCCAAATGGCAAGACAGTGAGTGTTCAATTATGAAATGTGATATATGCAAAGGAAAGAAGGAAAACACAGTGAGTTTGTTAGGCCACACTTCCTGGGAAACAAAGCAGAAGGGGTGTAATTTGTATATTGGAAGCAAAGAGTGATAGGATGTGTAAAATTTGGGGTATCCTCTGCTAGCTTTACTCATGGAAGCTGTGTAAATAACAGCGTGGGGACTCAGCGGGTCAGGAGTAGGTGGGACCTGGTGTTCTGCAGGAACGTATCGGCTTGGAGGGCAAGGTCGGCTTCCACCACAGGATGCACTTATCCTTCCTCAACCACCTGTCACTGATCCCTGCCTATCTGGTGGCAAGCCAGCACTGGGAGCTAAATGCATCCTGGAAAAGGAGGTAAGAATAGATTAGAAGAGAATTGAAACACCATCTGTTTACATATTTCTTAATCTGTAAAATGGGACTATAGTTCCTACCTACAGTTGTAAGGAGGAAATAAGACATATAGAAATGTTTTATAAATGAAAGAGCACAGGGTATATTCTTGAAAGGCCTATACAGAGATAAATGTGCTTTTGTTCTTTACACAGCTGTGTAGTGATGAGTATTTTATCCAGATAACAAGACCATTTATCGAGCCTATACATACAAACACACATACACTCTCCCAATACACACAAAGTCTTTCTACACAAGCTCAGACATGACACTTCACTAATTCAGTCTCAGGTGTAACATCATCGAGGCTTCATCTTTTTGAGCCAACTCTCTGGAGAACCCACCCCGAGACAAGATGGAAAAATTGGCAAAGGTCATTACATTCGATAGGCCTGGGTTCTGGGCCAAATGGGCTTATCTTATACCTATCCTCACCCTAAAAATGATGTCTTTGTAGATGCAAGACACCATGTTCTTTTTCTTCCTATTTAAAACCTGAATCTGGTATGGAGGGCGATACTCCAGAGAGAATTGTGTTCCATCCTTGCCTAACCACCAGTCACCTGGGGTGCTTAAAATACAGACTACCAGTAAAATAGAGTCCCAGGCCACTTCCTAGATCTGCCAAATCAGAATCTCCAGGGTAGGACTTGAAAATCTCAATTTTTGAATTTTTTTAATGTTTTTTATTTTTGAGAGAGAGAGAGAGATAGTCAGAGCATGAGCGGGGGGAGGAGCAGAGAGAGAGGGAGACACAGTATCCGAAGCAGGCTCCAGGCTCTGAGCTGTCAGCACAGAGCCTGACCCGGGGCTCAAACTCACAAACTGTGAGATCATGACCTGAGCTGATGTCAGACACTTAACCAACTGAGCCACCCAGGTGCCCCTTGGAAATCTGAATTTTTAACAAATATCCAAGATGATCTTCATGATGAGGCAAGATTACAGAAAGCCAACATAGAACATATGTCTTCAAGGCTCTCCGAGATTTTTAAAGAGGTTCAGAGAAAGGGAGTGTGTTAGTCTGCCCAGGCTGTCATAACAACAGACCATAGACTGGGTGGCTTACACAACAGACACTTATTTTCTCACAGTTCTAGAGGCTGGAAGTCTGAGATCAGGTTGACAGCATGATTGGGTTCTGGTGAGAACTCTCTTCCGGGTTTGCAGATGGTCGCCATCTTACTGTGTGCTCACGTGACCTCTTCTTTGTGGACATGTGGAGTGAGATCAAATAAACACTGGTATTTCTTCTTATAAGGGCAGTAATCCCATCATGGAGGGCCCCCCTCATGACTTCATCTAACCCTAATTACCTGCCAGAGGCCCCAGCTCTAAATACAGTCACAGTGGATTTGGGAAGAATGCAAATATTCTGTCCATGGTAGGGGGTAATAAGGCTTAGGCTCCTCAAAGGGGCAGACATTCATTTGTAGAGCTGGATCTTTGTGTGGGGTTTTTGCATCTCACCAGTCTGCGTAGGACCACATCACAGGAAGCATATGAGCAGGCTGTACGCTCATTCGTTCTGGCAACTTACAATGGGTAAAACATGAGGATTTAAAGTAATTAAAAACAAGCAAACAAACAAAGAGAAAGAAATCAGTGTTACCAGGTATTTTAGATGTTAGTTCAGTTAAGCACTAAATTTAGCTCTGGACCTTCTGGTAGCTTAGGCCAAAAAAGCAAATGGCATCTGTTAATTGTCTTCCTTATTACACGCATGTTAAACTCTGGGTAGAATTCCAGCTTTTACTTACATCTCCTGAACCAAACTGCTATTCCCAAACCTATGCCCTTTAGATGGGAAAAGTCATTGGTTTCTTCTCCCCAGAGCTTCACATTTCATCTCGATACATTTCTAGCTTATTAGAGAAGCAAAACTAGCAGTACCAAAAATACCCAATGGGGAATCTCCCTCCCCAAACATACTAGAACCTGATGAAAAAAATAACACATTTTGCAAAATCAGCAGCTGGGGTTTTTTTGTAGATCAAAAGAGTTTTCTTACTCTTTAATAATTTACGTAACCCTGGAGATCCAGCCACTTTCCAGACATTGCTCAGCAATAAAGAACTCGGAAAATCACTGATTCCTCAATTCCAAATCAGCTGTCCAATCAGACAAGACCTGTCATTCGGTGTCTCTGTAGTAGAAGAAAGATGCTCCATGTGACAGAAATGTCCTTGATCCCAGGCCCAGCGCTGCCATTAACTATCTGGCGGGGTTCCACTGAGCAATTCTTTTCCTCCCTCTGAGCCTGTTGTCTTCATTAATTCAGCAGCTATTTCTTGAACATCTAAAATGTACCAAGCACTGTACCCAGGTGAATGGAACAGGCCTGCCCTCAAGCAAACCACAGTGTGGAGGTCAGGGAGTTTCCATTCTATAATGCAATTAATTGTCCATGTCCTTGTGCAGATGCCTCACTAGTTTGGCACATAAAACAAAAACCTGTGAGTGTATGAAGGAGCAAATGAATGCGTAAAACACCAGATTATTTTTTAACCACTTCAGTGCATGCCATCACCATTCCTGTTTCTTGGTCCCCTCCATCAGTCTAATAAGACAGGCCCAAGAGGTCCATCTTCAACATAACCTTTCTTAGCCTTTTATCCTCAGAAAAACCTCCTTCGTCGGCTATCATCTGCCCGCTTCATCTTCTTGTTACAGTTGCTGAGAATCTACTTCCATCACTCATACCACCCCAGAATAGTTTCCAACAAACATCCACTGAGCACAGAATGTACGGCACGCAATGGGCAAACCAAGATGTTTGACACAGAACCTGCTGCACACGCGCCGTGGCTGTGGGTGGTGCTTTGCACATTCTGCTCACTGCCACACAGGGTGTGCCTCGTTCCCTTGACTCACAGCTACTGAGATACCAGAGCAGCAAAAACGGCATCATCAATTTCCTTGAAGACTCATACATTGACAAATTCTGCCCACTTCTCACCTACCACCTCCACATGAGCTGCCTGTACCACAAATTTTAACCCAAATAGCCATTTTTGATATAGGGGTACCTTAAATTTCCCACCTGCTAACTAGCCCCTGACCCCCAAGGCCACACCAAACGGCTGGAGTGCCATGTTCTCCTCTCTACCCTCAGTATCATTTCCCCAGTATTATCTGAACAATGATCGAGATGCAAGTTTCTCAGAAGCATTGCTTAGAAAATAATTATTTAAAACAAAATAAATAGCATGTGAATAGCACATGAGAGTTTAAAACCATGTTTACATAATGTTATTTCCCATTAGTATTCACAATACTTGAAGTTCAGAGGGGTAAAAACTAGAGCACAGGTCATCTAGTCAGAAAGTGGCAGAGTTGACAGTTATGCCGAGGCATTCAGTGTCAGAAATTGCAGAACCTATCCAGAAGAGGCCAGATGGTTCCCGCTTTGGTCCAGGCCTCACGTTCATAAAAAGCTAAAATTCTGCCATTAAGTGTTAGCTCCAGTAACATTACACATAGAGTTAAAGAGATACCTCATCAGGATTAAAAGAAGAAAATGTTCATTACACAATTCTAAATTTGTGCCTTACTTTTGTAACATTATTTTGGCATTTTGCAATTTAATTTTTACAATATTCTGAGAACCTCAAACAGAAAGTTGCCCAGGCCTCTCTGGAACAATTAGAGGCTTGACAAATCTCTTCGGTTTTTGTTTTGTTTTTTGTTTTAATAAACCATCTCTAAAAATACTGCATATTTACTGTCACTTTTCCATCTTGAAATAAAATTGGTTGGATTTCCCTTGATTTATATTACAGTTGTATATGTAGGTTATGGACCTTACCTCCCTACAAAAGTATTTTTTGCTCACCTATTCACACCATAAACCCTAATGAGATCACGTGTCCTCACATGCCCCTATGTGGGAAGGTCAGCAGCTCCCCTGCACGGATGAGGTCTGCAAGCATTTCTCTCTAGAGAATCAGCTGGTCACATGCATGATTCTGCCTTGCTCATTTCTCTTTTGCTAGTGGTGATGGTGGCAGATTCAAATAGCAACAGGAGCCGTGGATTATTTAAAATCATTACATCTCCAGGCTTCCATTCCTTCATCCATACAATGAAGGAAATAACAATTTGTAATGAAAATTAATGGAAGACCATCACAGGATTTCCAGAGTCACAGACATACTCAAAAAATGTTACAGGGAATGCCAGGCTCTGAACTTTGGTACCTGCCCTGGTCCTTCACCAAACACGACAGCTGCCCATATGAAAGGAACTGTCAAGTTTTCCATTTACAGTTGGAATTAAGACTCTACTCAGTCGCTGTCCTTGCATCACAACTAGACTGTGTTCAGGGGTGTCCCCTGCTTCATCACCACTTTGGTGCAGGAGGATTTGAAGCCAGAGGCAACAAGACTCCTGTCCCCTGTAGGCTGCATCTCCCTGTGTCCTCACATGCTTGGGCATCACAGGAATGACAGAGAGGTATCCACATATAGGTGGGCTCCAGGAGAGCCATCTCCAGGATCCTCTGGTGTCTTCAGCGCCTGGGGGTGACTTCGGATCTTACAAGCCAACCGAAGTTAACCACTTTCCATTTTTTCCCTTTCTCTACTTATTATAGCTTTTCAGAAAGCTGATGAGGTGAAATATTCTCCAGCAGAGGAAATAATATAAAGCTTAAAAGTTGTGTCTGATGGAATGGTGAAATAATTCCACTACTTTCCTTTGAGCAAAAAAAAAATAATAAGGCAACTCGAGGCAGCCTCTAGGGGTTTCACTATTGCTAGATTGGAGAGAAACATAACGGCTTTCGATGAACAGGGTTTTCTTTTAACTTGTTAGAGCACTTTGGGATGAAGAGATAAGAAAGACAGGTGCTAGACAATGGAATAAACCTCGCACCGGCTTATTTACATAATTTTGTATAGAGGCGCATTGATGTATGAAGTATAAAGTGCCTATGTTGAATAGTGAAAATAAAGTATTTTGGAAAACAATCAATGTTCACTACCCAGTTCTAAAATGACTGAACATTTTATGAAATACCTCTTGCTTCTTTGTGAAAATTACTGGTGATTTAAGCTATGGGTGCAGTTTTAAGAAAACACAATCTTTTATGCTATTGTTTTAAGATAATTCTTAAAAATGCATTCTCAAAGCAGATGAGACATTGGTGGGGGTGGGGGGAAGAGAAGAGGAACATGCACCCCTCTCTCTGATGTTGGCTGGCCCAGCCCCCATTTCTTCATGATTGAAGGCCTCCAGGAGGGCTGGGAAAGTGTGTGGAGCAAAGATTATAAACAGCAATTTCTGCAGGACAGATTGCCTCCTAAATGAGGGAGTAGGGGATTTAAAGGTGAACATAACTGTCTCTTTCACTGCATGCAAAGGTTTGTGCTGTGTGAGAAACGACATTCTAACTTCCTTTTGGCGAGGATTCCTTAACAGGCCGTGCAGATACCTGAAACCAATTTTAACCCACTCTGGTCCTCCGCTGACCACCACATTACCTGAATGGTGCGGGCCAATTTCCCGGCTGCTCACCAGTCCTCAGGCCTATGGGGTGAGTAAGTGCCCGGGTGGGCCGGCCTTGGTGAGTACTGATGAGCCCAGGAACCTCAGGGCTATTACTTCCCAGCTTGAGGAGGAAGCATTTTAAAATTCACTGCACCAAGAAGCATTTCTCTTTTCCTTTCAGATGTTGCTGATGTGGGCTCATTCTTCTTTTAAGAATGCAATTTTTTATTGTTATCAATATTTTTAACCATAAAATGAATTTAGAAAACAGAAAAGAAGTAACGTGCCCTCATAAACTGCTGTGTTTTGAGGTTTTGAATATTAGGCCTGTGCTTTATAGCTCAAGGGAGTGGAATAAAAAATGCTGAGAAGCAATTAGAATCATTACAGACAAACCAACGTCAGGGACTGGAGAGGAGCAAAGCCTTGGAGTGTGTGGTGCCCCTGGAGGTTGTCCAGCTGGCCACCCCCTTGCCTAAACAGGGAAAACTGCATCTCAGATGTGCTCGGATACAACGGCCGGAGGCAGTGGTTCTCAAAGGTGTCCCCAGACCAGCAGCCTTAGTATCACTTGGGAACTTGCTGGAAATGCAAATTATCAGCCCCCCCCCCCACCTCCCACTTCAGAACTCTGAGCTTAGAGCTCAGCATCTGTGCTTCCTTGAGCCTTTCCGTGATTCTGGTACAGCCTAACCTTGGAAACCACTGACCTCGGTCACCTAGCCAGGGCTCATTCTATGAGTAATTTTGTATGGTCTTCCCCAAGCCAATGAAAGAAGAATTGAGATCTTAATTCTTTCCTTCAAGAAAAGCTCTGAGGAAAAACTACATTGGCCAGATCTAGTTCATTTCTGCCATTATCTACTATGGTGATTTCCCACCATTTTTAGCTTTGTGACACTCATCCCAAGAAACATGCTGTGAGGACACACTTTTCAAATAAAATATAACAGAAACTTTGAGAATTTTTGATAGGCAGGAGTGTTCCACAACCAACATTAAGAATCATTCCACACTCCAAGGTGACAAGATTCTCCTAACTCCTGACTCCTCTCAACCCAGTTAGGTACCAGTTGAAGAAATCCACTGAATTTTATTTAACCCCCTTAACCCAAGGAGGCACTCAGTTTTGCACACACTTTCTACCAAGTCTCACCTTGGGCCTGGAGACCCCGTATGTCTTCCATGGGAAATGCTCCCCCATGCCATGGACATGGAAAGGCAACACTGGCCTGCAGCAGAAACCGCAGCCAAGGCAAGACAGGGCCATTGAGAAAGGAAAACAAACACTGTAGGACTGCTGTTGTTTTCTTCATCATATAGTGACTTCTCTCTCTTCCCCAAACCCAGGAGGAGCTAAAAGAGGAAGACGTAGAATGCATCGTGAATCAGGACGAACTGGCCATGAGTTACCAGGAGCAAGCCACCTCGCCCCACAGTCCTCCTGCAGGGCTGGGTCTGGACCAGAAAGCGTCACCGCAGACTCCAAGCAAAGACAACCTTTACGAGGGGGACCTCGGCCTAGGAGGCTACGAACTCAAGCTTGAGCAGACTCTGGGTCAGTCCCCACTGAATTAATGGTGGACAGTGCAGACATGATCACAAGTAAGGCAAGGCTCACCGAGAGATTCACGTCAAGCTGGGGAGGCGGTGTAGGGAAGGGAGGCTGGAAGGTACAGGAAGAGCATCAATTGGAGAGAACCAAAACCTTGTCACAAGTATCCTCCAGTGCCTAAAGAAATGAGAATTTATTATCGCCCCTCTATATCATGCAACTGAATTTAAGTTTTTGACAGCAGCCATTTTTATTAGAGACCTTGGTGGGGTGGGAAGGGCAGAGAGGCCAGGGAGGCAGGAGGCCCGCTGCTGTGAGGGAGGAACGGACGCACTTGTGTCTGAGGGTGTTTCCTGTCGGCATGCAGCTCTCCAGGCCCTTCGCTTCGATTCTGGATTTCATTCCCCTCATTAGGGAGAGTTTAAGAACAAGAAACAAAAGTTTCTGAGGATAAACATGTGGCTCCTAAGCTGAAGGGATGCCCAGTTATTTAGTACCGGATCATTTGTATGTTATAAAGACCTAGACTCCCACGTGCCCTTAATGACTTGAGGCCTATTTGCAAAGCCCAGACAAGGGACGGACACCACTGCTGATGGCCTCACAGAAGCCGTGCCGTGTGGCGACCCACTGTTCTTGTGGGCATTCTTGTCAAGCTGCTTCTCCCACAGAATGAATGAAGGGGTCACTTCCAGCTGGGCGTACCTGCACTAAATGTAGTGCTTTCCAGCTTGGTAGGACCCCTTCCAGGGAGAGCGGTTTTCTTTTCCCCCATCCTGTATTTTACCTGAAGAATAAGCCTTTCCCATCCTCACTTGCATCCGAGTCACTCCTCGGCCCTGTGACAGGTCCCCTCTGTATGCGGGGTTATGAGGGTCCACAGCACAGGCTGTTCTCCACGTGGCGGGAGTCAGTGCAGCAGTCATGGCCCGTCCTCCAATCCCAACCCCCACAGCGGGTCAGCAAGAGCAGAAGCTGGAGGAGCAGAGCCCATGATGCGTAGACTGTACTGAAGCCTCAAGAACGCAGCCTGGGGACTCCCCTTAGAGATACGGCTCGTCACCCATGACAGAGAGAACGACACAATAGCTTTTAATTCAGCTGCATGATCTGTGCCTTTTAAGCCATAAAGATACCTCAAGCCTAGCTTCTCTTGAAATACAGATGTTAATATCAGACTCCAAAAAAGCAGGCTCTACTCTTAGGTGCCCCGGCTATGATGGGTCTGCTCCGGAAGGAGGCAGGGAGTGGTGTCTTCCTCAGGCCCAGAGCTCGGAAATCACATACGCTTTGCTAACCAGTCGTTAGGCTGTTAACCATGGTGGTGTCAGGCACACTGCTACGTACACTGATTTTCCTACTTTCCAAACAGCAGGGTCCAGGGGCACAAATTGTTTTCTACTCAGCTAAATATAGTCTGGTCATTCCAGGTAAACATGGCAAATGGCAAAGCATGGAGTTTTCTATTTGACCTAATCCTAATAAACTTTTGTTATAAAGTATGATTGTGTTGGCCAATGTTTTATTTAAAGACATTCTCAGGCCCCTGGGTGGCTCAGTTGGTTGGCCTTCTGACTCTTGATTTCGGCTCAGGTCATGATCCCAGGGTCATGGGGTCAAGCCCTATGACAGGCTGTGCACTGAATATGGAGCCTGCTTGAGATTCTCTCTCCTCCTCTGCCCCTCTCCCACTTACATGCTCACTCTCTAATGTTCTCTCTCTCCCTAAAGTAGATAGATTATAGATGATAGATAGATGATAAAGATATTTTCTCTGCTCATGCTAATTGGCAATTCTAAGCCTTTATACTTGAAATGCCAGGTGACGTAGGCACTGAAAGGTAATGTAAGGGAGATGAGAGGGTCCTGTGGCCCAGGAAAAGCCAGAGGGGCTGGCACACAAGCCACTGAAGGGAAGAAGAGAATGGTGGTGGGCTGGGAGGGTTTGCCAGCCAGAAAAGGGAGAGCTAAGTCAGGCAGAGTGGAACAGCCTCCTCCTTTCACACTCACACACACACGATCATGAAAAGCCTTAAAAATGGGGGAAGGAAAAAAAAAGGAAAGTCAGAAGATAAGGATTCATCTGATTTCTGTCCTCATCCTGTGAAAGGAAGAGATGAGAACTTGGTGTTTTGCTGCTTTGCGTGGAGAAAGACACACCAAGGGAAAGAGAAGACCCTCTCAAAACAGACCAACACCAGTGGGGGCTGGAGTGGAGAGAAGAAAATGGCATACGAGATGGAAATCAGAGGGAGTGGGGAGGGGAAGGCACGCGATCCAAACCCAGCACCGACTCGCTAGGAGGGCACGGCCAGAACAGCCTCCTGCCCACAGGAAGTCCTTCTTCCTGCTTAGAAAAAACCCTTTCCAGCTGACCATCCTGAACCATTGCCAACACGGAGAATAAGGGGCTGCTTAATCTGGGTCAGGCCACTCGTCCCCCAACTCCAGGTAAGTAAAATATCGTGAGTTTGAGGAAATTGTGCCGCACCTAATCTATAAGACAGCGTTCCAGTTTCAAGACGTGATTACCAGCCTCCTTCCCTCTGAATAAGCCCAAGACCCAAAGAGAGGCTAGCCAGTGTCCCAGTTAGCAATTCATAAAACCAAATTCCCTTTATGCTCCTGTTGTGAGGGATAATAATTTATGATCTTAAGATCTCTGTGCTTTGATTAGCAGCATGAGGACTGTGAAATTCAAACCTATTATTTACTGCCAGTTTCTAATGAATAATAAAGGCAAAGGAGCTTTATTCAAACCACTAACACTTGCACTCATTATTAGAGCTTTTAAACAGGACTCTTAAATTAATTAATTGATTTATGGTTTTTCCTTGAGCTTCTCACCATGTGTACATTACACACACACACACGCACACACACACACACACGCGCGCGCGCACAGTTCCACTCACTGTCAGGCTGCCAGTCAGACCCTGTGTAGCATCCCCCTGGTACTCAGTACATGCCTGAGCAAGTCAGAAGCCTGATGGCAAGTGGCATTAAGGTGTTCATTCATGAAGTTTCTAGAAACTTCTTGGAGAGCAACTTAATGATATAAATCAAAGCTGAAAATTCAAATACCCTCTGACCCACCAATTTCATGTGCAGAACTTTTATTCCAGATATGTGAGAATATTATACCTGCAAAGGGCATTTACTGAAACAACTGAATTGTTATCCTGGTGAGACAGCATCACATGTACTGATATGGAATGATCTCTAGAATGTATTGTTAAATAAAAATAGCAAGGTGCGGAACAGAGTGGATGGTACGCTGCCATTTGGAAGGTTAAAGAAGAAATTGGTAGTACAATTGCCTCTTAAGAACTGAGGGGAGACAATTTATCACTTTTGTACCTTTGGGGTTTGCACACTACAGATGAATTATTTATTCAAAATCAAATTAATAAGAAGCGTCCTGTGAAATAACTCAGTGTAGTACTGAACTACAATAGGAAGTGGAATAAAAAATTTGTTATTTTTCACCATGATCTTTGAGACCTTGGGAATATAAAGTGTAGCATCAATAGTGCCAATAGCTTATAAATTTATTCATTTGCACCATCCAACACACAGGGATACAAACTACATAAAAGATCCTTAAAATTCGGGGTGCCTGGGTGGCTTGGTTAAGTGTCTGACTTTGGCTCAAGTCATGATCTCATGGTTCGTGGGTTCAAGCCCCATGTCGGGCTCCGTGCTAACAGCTAGCTCAGAGCCTGGAGCCGGTCTCTGGATTCTATGTCCCCCTCTATCTCTGACCCTCCCCTGCTCATGCTGTCTGTCTGTCTGTCTGTCTCTCTCTCTAAAAAATAAATAAAACATTAAAAAAAATTTTAAAGATCCTTAAAATTCAAAGACAATTATGACTCAGTCCTATCCATCAAACATCTGATAGGAGAAGACAGACTGCTAAAAAGCAGTCAATTCCTTATAAGATACCAAAACGTATGATAAAGCTACAGTAGCCAAACTGTGTGGTATTGACCTAGAAATAAGAAGAAAGATCAAGAAAATCTACAATGAAGTACAGAAACAGATTCATGAATATAGTGAGAAATTTAGTTACTAAAAATGACATTTTCATTTAGGCTGAGAATAAATGGGCTATTACACAATAAGTTATGCAGACCAATTGACTTTCAGTTTGGAAAAAGAAAAAAAATCAGGTAATACCCTGGAACATATATTAAATTTCAAGTAATTTAAACAGCTAAATGTTAAGAAAACAGCTATAGGATAACAAAAAATAAGAAAAGAATAGGTAAATCATCTTGGCATATGAACAGTTTTCCTGAGAAAGACATAAACCCAAAACAAAGAGTGGTGAATTTGACTACATAAAAACATGAAATTTCTTATGACAAAGACAATAAACAAAATTTTAAAACAAACTTGGAGAAACACACACATGTGCACATGCACATGCATGTACTTCTGTGTCTATGTGTATATTAGACTAAGGATTATTGTTCAGAATATACAAATAATTCTACCAATGCATGAGAAATGAAAACATACAACCAGGCATAAACATATGGAAAGAATGTGTATAATCCAATATGTATACCTTCTATCCAGATTTCTACTTTCAGGCATCTGGATAGAAAACAAATACTTAGCATTTATGAATAAGGAAGCAGAAGCAGACAAAATGATATTCATTGTGCCACTGTTATTGCAAAATATTGGGGAGGAGAATATCCATCAATAGCAGAAGAGAACCACAATACTTTCATACTAGGGAATTCTCTGCAGGATTTACACTGTATAGAATGGGTCCATATGCATGCGCTCACATGAAGTATTTCCAAGACAAATTATTAGTGAAAAATAGTCTGGAATGATCCACAACAGACTGATAACCAATTTTCAGGGGGTGCAAGGGCTGAATCAAGAGAGCCTTTGGTTTATCCACATTATTTTTAATCTTTATAATGATACCATATCCATGTATGGTCAGTTCTGAAAGTGACTCTGGCTTCAAGATGAGTAGGGGGCGGGGGGGGGGGGGCGGGCATGGTCAAGAAAGGCTTTAAAGAAGTTATCCATGAGATCTTGAAAGATGAGAGGGTTTGACCAAGCAGATATGACTGGTGCTGGTCTGTAGGGCAGGAGAAAAGCCTGATCCCTAGAACACAGGAAGAGCCTGCCCGTTAGAGGGTATAGCATAGGCAGAGGGTGTGAAGCAGCCTGGCACATTAGAGGAACTATATGTAAGTCATTCCACATGGCTACCATGTAAGTTGTTTGTGTTTGCGAGTAGGAATAGGAGAATAAGAGGTAATTCTGGAGTTCTAGATCAAACTAAGGAGTGTGAGCCAAGATCCTGTGAGATTGGGGAGCGATAGAAATATTTTAAACAGGAATGATAATTACATAAATTGTGGGGAGACAGAGCACAAGTAAGCCTGGAGAAGGCATAATAGCCCAGCTGAGATATTATTTAAATAGCCCAGGAGAGAAATGATGAGAAAAATAAGGCAGAATCAGGAAGAATGGAGACTGGAGGATAGGTTCTAGATAAGTTGCAGAACTAGATTCCACAATGTTGATAACTGACTGGACATGGAAAGTGAGGAAGCTGGAGGAACCCAAGTTAGGGCTTACATGATGGCAGGTTGATGGTTCCATTCATTGAGGGTAGAGGAACGGATTAGGGAAAAAGCCAACAGATTCAGCTCTGGACATGCTGAGCCTGAGGTTCTTATTGGAGAGCTGCATGGAGATGTCCAGCTGTTGTTTACATGGATCTGAAGTTTAAGGAAAAGGTCTAGCCTGGAAATGTATACTTGGAGAGATGAGGTCTGCATCACAGCTGTACCAAAGAGTTTTTCAAATGCCACGTGAACTTCCTCACCTTTCTCTAACTCTTGCAAAGAAATTCCAGTATGCCCTCCCCACAAAAGGGCTGTGCCAGAATCTCTGGATGGATAAGCATATTTTTCTTCTATGGCATCAGAGATTATGTTCATTCAAACCCTGGGTAAACCACTGACAAGAAGAGCGAACAGAACAGAGAACTGAGGAGGGCTACCTCTAGTGGATGGGCAGAGTGTGCACCTGGGAAGTGAGCCTTGGAGAATCTCTTACAAGGAGATCTGGCATTCCCGCGGGACAAGGGCTAGATGCAGGAAAAACTGCTGATTTCTACTGTTACTGTGTTTTTGGCCTTATACAACTGCCCTCCCTCTCCTCAGCTGTAATGGCCAATTTCACTTGTCAAGTTGGCTAAGATATAAACTCCAGTTATTCAATCAATCACTAATCTAGATGTTGCTATGCACATGTACCTTGTAGGTATAATTAACGTCCATAATTGGTTGACTTTAAGTAAAGGAGATTATGCTAGATAATCTGGGTGTGCCTGATTGAATCAACTGAATGACAGAGCAGAATTGAGGCTTTTGGGAAGGAGAAATTCTACCTTTGAATTATAGTTTCAGTTCATACCGAAGAACTCCAGACTGCCCATTCTGAAGGACTGCCCTGAGCTGAGATTTTTCTTCCCTCATCTGATCTCCGCCCCCCTCCCTCTGCTTCTCCCTCTTGACTGGAACAGAAGGACAAAGGCTGTAAGAGGAATGCTCACACAAAATTAAGGAAACAGGTAGATTATTTGCTGAATTCAAATGTTTTTGAAAGGAGCACTTTTGGGATTTGTTTCTAAAATCCACATTGCATGCTATATTCTAATTGACTCAGTCTAGTCTCTTACCCCTTCTCCATCTGTACCATGGTTCAAGGATAACTAATTCCTGGGTTGGCCCTGAAGCAAAATCTTTAAGTACTTGTTAGATTAGCAAAGTAGCTTTCAGGCCTTTGTTATTCAGAGCAGGGCAGCTGTTAGACTAGTGTGGGGGAGGCTGCAAGGAGTAAGAAGCTTACCTGTGGAAAGTTCCATGTATCTCCCAAATATTGTCCATCAACCTGTCATTCATTCAGTTTGACAAACATTTATCAAACCCTTACAATGTACTGCTGATAATCAAGGTTAGGAATTGCCAATGTCAGCATCATTAATAGGATAAATAAAGATGAACAGATGAGCAATGAGAGAGTCCAGGAAGCACATCAATTCAGAGACATCTTGACTCACCTCATCACACAGACTGATTAGTTTTTGCACTGAATGAGGAGGAGAGGGGAACAAGCCAGCCTATCGGTGAAGGAGAGGAATGGACCATCTGAACCACACCACAGGGATCAGCTTCTCTGCGTGCCAGCGTCCTCCCCCATGCTCCCTCCCCACCACTGGTCAGTGGGAGGGGAGTGCCTCAGCAAGGATTTGGTGTAAGAGATCAGATTCAAATACCCCCTACTTCATAACATGGTCTAAGGCAATGCAATCATACTGTGAAACTCAGCCCTCAGTTAAGCAAAATTACCATGTCACTCTCCCGAAACCCCATTCTCCACTCATCATCTTGCAGATGCAAGCATTCAGGATATGCTAATCTAACAGAACTGAACTGAATTAAACCCTAGCTAGGTAGGGCTCTATTGTACCTGGCACTATGTCTAGAAGGAAAAAAGAAAAATACAGCCCTTTGATATGGGCCTCACTTTTCCATATGTGATATTTCATTTCATCCTCCTAAGAGCCCTGGGAACATCATATTTCAAGCCCTACTTTATGTGCAGGGACCTGGAAGACAGAGATGTTAAGCCTTTGGCCTAAGATCACAGAGTTGGTTAATGGCAGATGGGAGTTTTGAATTCAGAACTGCACAGCTTCAAAGATCATGATCATTTTCCATATACCAAGCTGCAGAAAGAATTAGCACAAGTCTGTTGATATGCACTAGGAACCCTTGGTGCCCCAGCAATGGGGACAGGAGACTACACAGATACACCTCAGCTTCTTGGGGTTTCCAGTGGAGAACCCAGGGGCACCTGGGGGGCTCAATTGGTTAAGCGTCCAACTTTGGATCAGGTCATAATCTCACCATTTGTGGGTTTGAGCCCTGCATCGGGCTATATGCTGATGGTTCAGAGCCTGGAGCCTGTTTCGGATTCTTTGTCTCCCTCTTCTCTGCCCCTCCCCAGCTCACACTCTGTCTCTCTCTCAAAAATAATAAAATATTTAAAAAAAAAAAAAAAAGCGATGAAGAGATGAGAGACTAGAGAGTGACCACACACAGGGCAGAGTGAACCGGAGCAAGTGGGGAGGCCCCAGGCTTCCAGGCCCTGGATTAGTCAGAACTGATTTGGTACCAAGAGGCCACAATCTAGGTCAATCTAGCTGAAGAAAAAATGTCTTCACTTGTATAACTTAGAATCTGAGGGGTGGAAGTTAGCTAATATCAGGGCACAAACCAGGCCACCAAGATGCTTTCTCTCTCTCTCTCTCTCTCTCTCTCTCTCTCTCTCTCTCTCTCTCACACACACACACACACACACACACACACACACACACACTCTCTCTCTCTCTCTCTCTCTCTCTCCTCACTCTGCTCTTTTCCATTTCTGCCTTGTTCTCATCAGGCCCAACAGCTGCAAAGATGTCCACCAGCAGCTCTGAGCTTCCAATCACTCCTACAGCCAATAATCTCCAAACCAAGAGCCATCTTTCTCTGAAATGCTCTAGCAAAATGCTAGGAATGACAGTGGTTGGCCTAATTTGTGTCTACACATGCCCACCTTTATACCAATAATATTCACCCAAGGGACACAGTTATCCAGTTGGCCAGCCTACATCATATGTTCATCCTATACAGTATCAAGCAGAATCATTTAAATGACAGCTCCTTCCCAAAGAAAAAGCAAGTTGTTTGTGTTGTCCCCACCCACACTGACCTGTGTAGCCAATATGATATTGTGGAGATAATAGTACATAATTAAAGAAAACATTTCACCTTATGCCTTGCTCTCTTGGATCACTCTGAGGAGAAATAAGTTATCATGTTGTAAAGACACTCAAGCAGTCCCGTGGAGACCATGTGGCAAAGAACTGAGGACTTTTACCAACAGCACCAACTTATCAGTCATATGCATGAGCCACCTTAGTCATATGCATGAATCCTTCACCCCATTAGGGAATTTATGTGACCAAAGCCCCATTTGACAACTTGACTGCAACTTCACGATAAACCCTAAGCCAGAACCCCCCAATTAAGCCACTCACAGGTTCCTGGTCCACAGAGGTTATGTGAAATAGTGTTTACAGTGGCTATAAGCCACTAGATTTTGCAGGAATTTGTTGTGCTACAAAGATCATTCAATAGAACAGTTCCTGAACAGACAAAAGGAAATTTAGTCACCTATACCTTTAAGCACAATTTTTTCTAGCAGAATATAATTCTTTGCTTAATGGATAAAGGCCCTGGAATACCAGAACTTTGGGCATATCTAAGCACATACATATCTGACCTCCCTTACCTCCAATCCTTGAATCCAGAAATGGAAATGATGATGGCCACAGGAACCACACCCTCTCTGATCAGGGTCAGTGGTCACCCAAGGACTCCACAGCGGGTGAATGACTGGCAGGAGAAACAGTGTGCAAGTTCACAGAGCTACATGCTAGATGTTATCAGGGATACAGAGATGAGACACTCTGCCCTTGATTTCTGGGAGCTTATAATCTGGGCACAGGAATAAAGTGAAAACAGTGGTCTCTCGTGTGATCATAGCAGAATGAGGTTTAAGAAGAACCTTAAAGGAAGGGGTGCCTGGGTGGCTCAGTCAGTTAAGCATCCAACTCTGATCGCAGTTCAGGTCTTGATCTCAGAGACGTGAATTCAAGCCCTGCATTGGGCTCTGCCCTGGGTGTGAATTCTACTTAAAAAAAAATTTTAAGAAGGAACTTTAAAGAAAAAATGATTATGGTACTGCCTCTCCACCCTAGCTTCACCCTGGACTGACTAGGAGAGATTTACAGTCTACTGATGTCTGAGTCTCAAGCCCGGTGAGTCTGACTTCATTGGTCTGGGCTTTGGCCTGAACAGTGAGAGTTCTTGAAGCTTCCCAGATGACTCCAATTTGTAGCCAAGGTTGAGAACCACTAGATTACAAGGACTTTCTAGGAAAGAGAGACATGATCCAGTTGGAGAAAGTCATCAAAGGCTTCCTAGAGGAAGTGGCGGTTAGAATGGGCTGCAAAAGCTAGGAATGTGGTGGGGACAATCTAAGGAAAGAGATGGATGAAAGGAAGCTGTAACAGCAGGGGCTTGGCCTGTCCAGTGGCATCATATTTCCTGGAGCAAGAAGGAGCTGGTTGGTTAGAAAGTAACTGAGAGGCGCTGAGGAGGCTAATTCTCAACCCTCAGGCTATAACTACATGCATTTCTGAGACCACTGTCCAGCTAGAAAAGCGCCAACTCACAAAACCTGTGAATCATCAAGTTCTGAATCCCTGGCATACAACACATTTTGGATATCATTTACAGGGAGCCACAGCTGCTGCCCGAACAAAAGAGGAAAAAAATAACTGCTCCCTCCAAGCCCCCATGACCAGGCAACATCATCTGCCAAATCACTTCAAATTGCTCCTTTTCATAACACTGGATCGAAAGATGAGAACTGCATCAGAATTTGGCCCAACCTCGGCTCAGTCAACTGTGGCTACAGGTCTCCAAGTGCATCCTTTCCCCAGTGAAACCTTGACCAAGGGCCACCCCTGCACCCCCTCACCCCACAGTATGTACCAGCCAGAAATGAAGAGATGATTATTGGGTCAGGCAGGGATTGCACAGGGGCGAAAAACGTTTTCAGCTTCTCCTTCTAGGTTCTCTGGATTATCTAATAATTAAATTGACATAAGACAGATTAACAAGAGAAAAACAAATTCTGTACACACAGGAGCCTCATAAAAATATGAGACTCCCTGGCAGTCAGGTAACTGAGGCTGGTAAAGCTCCTGAGCTGAGGAGAGGGTGGTGTTCTGGGGCTTCAAAGGGGAGGAAAACAATTCACAAGATGATGGGAAGAGCAAACATTGATAAACTTTTCTATGCCTTGCAGATAAGTCATTGTGATGTAAAAAATCATCTCGTGATAGTTCTCTTGGGGGGCAGGGAGAGGCTATGTCAGTTCTTTTAGGTAGCTAAGGGTGGGGGGGGGGGAGCTCTTCCTGAGTCTGCTGAGCCCAGAGTTTTCACCTCAAAACTGTGCCAAAGTGGCACATTTCAGGGTGGCATGTTCTGCTCCTCTTCAAATTCAGTTGGTGTGGATTGACATCCTTAAAGGCTGTGATGCTGCCATTCTTTATTAAGAGGGTAAATACACCCTCCTGACATCCATCTCAGATGCTTCTCATACTTTAATGTACACTTGAATGCCGTGAGGACCTTATTAAAACGCAGATTCTGATTCCGAAGGTCTGGGTCAGGATCCAAGGCTCTGCGTTTCTAGCCACTCTCAGGTGATACTGACCTGCTGGTCCCTGGACCACACTTTGAGTAGCCGAGGCCAGACCAGTGTTTCTACGTCTTGGGACTTGGCTAACAGGTGGTCTTTAACTATCTTTCAAGGGTTGTGCAGGCAGATTGGCAGTTTTACAAATAAAGGGACAGAACCATTTAGTTCATAGCCAGGTCACTCATTCTAAATGTAATATTAACTGTGTTCTCCACAGAAATTCTTCTACTTTTAAAGTTTGGCCATGACAGATGAGCATAGTATTGGTTAGTCTGCCCCAGAAACTCAGTTAACAGAATGCAGCTCATCTTGAATAACATATTTTTTCCTTGCTTAGGCATCAGTCTACATTAGGCAAATATGCATGTTGGTTGTTAGTACCGCGTCATCACAATTGGTAAAAATGGATCAGTGATTCAAAAGGAGTTCGTCGGAGCATTAAAGTAGAGACAGAAATAGTGATGTAAATACTATGATTCAAAACAGTACGCACATAGGTAGCAAACAAGACTCAAGTGAGAACGTGGGCTGTGACTCAGCAGCTGGCCGGGCAGGTGAGTCCACAGGATGACACAGAGGAAGAGCATCTGAAACTCAGAGATGATCCCTTCCCCCCACCCCGACCTCTTGCAGGGCATCATCTGGTAGGAAACTCCTCAGAGGAGGGTATAAAGCTTTCCCTTCATCCTGAGAGCTCAAAGAGTTCTTCTTTTCTGTAGTCAGACCCTTGAATGTGTCTAAAACAAGTACAAGATAATACATTCCAGTACAAAATTGATAAATTTGAGGGCACCTGGGTGGCTCAGTCAGATAAGCATCTGGCTTCAGCTCAGGTCATGACCTCACGGTTTGTGGTTCAAGCCCCGCATCAGGCTCTGTGCTGACAGCTCGGAGCCTGGAGCCTGCTTCCAATTCTGTGTCTCCCTCTCTCTCTCTGACCCGCCCCTGACCACACTGTCTCTCTGTGTCTCAAAAATTAATAAAATGTTAAAAATTAAAAAAAATTGATAGATTTGGCCCAAAGTTGAAGGTCAGAAGCCACAGACACATCATTCAAAGTCAAATGGGTCAGGCTATGCTTTTGCCAAAATGTTTCTTAAGCAGTTTCATTATAAATATGCTTACAAGGGAAATGAGAGTAAACTTTAGCCCACAATTTTATTTTTTTTAATCTTTCTTTTTAATGTTTTTAATTTATTTTTGAGAGACAGAGACAGACAGTGCGAGCAGGGGAGGGTCAGAGAGAGAGGGAGGTACAGAATCTGAAGCAGGCTCCAGGCTCTGAGCTAGCTGTCAGCACAGAGCCCGATGTGGGGCTTGAACCCACGAACCGTGAGATCATGATCTGAGCCAAAGCCAGACACTCAACTGACTGAGCCACCAGGCGCCCCTAGCCCACAATTTTCAAGGTAAAAAGTCTTTGTGATCATGTATGTTTGCTAGTTGCTATTTCACGTTTCAGGTGGACAATATCACCAATGAGTCAAGTATAAATCAACTCTTGGCTCATGAGAAGTAAACAAAAGAAGTAAAAATGCCCTGTAACTTTTCGTTTTCTTGGTTACAGAAAGCCCTTGGTAGAGAGAAGACTTTCCATTTTGACAATGATTGTTTCATGCCTCATCAGGCAGACTAGACAAGGTGTGATAGGACCATACTGACAAATACTGTTAGGGTAGTCAGGGAGCGCTTTGAGAGGTAGCCATCCACATGCTGCATTATTCAGAGAGAACCTCAGTGGTCACCAATATACCTCTTGACCTTTATCTATTCAACAAATATTTAGTGAGTACTTGAAAAGCCATATCTAAACCCTACAAAAGAATCTGAAGAAGACTTACAAATACGGCCAAAAAATAAATAAGGTCTCCATTCACTCTCATCTTCCTTGTTGAAACATTCCTGTTTGCACAGTCAGACATGCTAATTGAAAAAGGGGCTGATGGACACCAAGACAATAGTGAGAAAGCACTCAGTAATTTGGGGTCTATGTTCAGTCAGAACTGTCTGACAGAGACCCCCTTTATGTCCCTCCATTACTGAAGACATATTATGAATTCATATTTTCAAACCTAGGAGAAACTAAAAAGCAATGACTAGTTAGAGAAATTCATCTGTGGCTCAGACTCTCCACCACAGGACAGATAGGTTATAGGGTCTATATACACATATGGCTTCATTAGTGAAGAGTGGCAAACTCTATCGTGTCTCTCATGGAAACAAAACAAAACTGTTGGTTTTCATTTTACTTTGTTAAAAACTGTATTGCATCTTTTTTCCTATGAAAATGGTGGCCGTGGGTGTATCAAATGCCTACTAGTATCCTTATATGCTAACGCTTTGAGAAGCACATGCCAAGAAGCTGCAAGCAAATCCAATTCAGTCACTCACCTACCACAGGTCAGGCTATACTAAGTACTTTTGACAGATAATGTAGGAAGAAGTAGACGAGGCTTTCCATTTGAAGGGGAAAACAATTACTCCTAATAATTTGCAGTCCATAACACCCAGCTGTGCCAATAAAGCCAACCCAGTTATAAGAAAGATGAAACAAGTACAGCCATAAAAACTGTGACCCATCCACATTAAAAAAGAAAAAATACACACAACTCCATTTAGCAGTGCAATTAAGACGACCCCTAGCCATCACACTTGTTAAGGACAGCCCCTCCCTCCATCACCCACTAGGCTTGGCTTTCTCAGGTGCCCTGGAACCGACATGGCAATTATGAGCTCTTTCTCTCTGGGCATCAGCATTTTCACAAACACTTATGGTGGCTTTAACCTCAAAAGAGTTCTTGCTCTGAGGGATAAACTTTTCTCCATCGCGTGTAATTAGCTCAGTGATGCATCTCCCACACTGTGTGGATCCCCTGGAGAAAAGGCATTAGTGGGTCAAGTTCAAGTGATGAAGACACATAGCACAGCTGTGTAACATGAGAAAGCCCTCTGTGGAGACAGGCTGGGGCCTGAGGGTCTCCGAACAAAAATATTGATGCCCCTGGAGACAGGAAAATAGTTGAACCATATGGCTGGCATGTGACGGAAGTGCTGGAGGCGGAGGGGGCAGGGAGCACGTGACTGGTCTGCGCCAGTGTCATCGCTCCCCCTCTCCCAACTTTCACAGAAATTCTGAGCCGGGTGAGGGCTAAGCTGGCAGCTGTGAGAGAAAGGTGGGGCAGAGAGGGAGACCAGAAACTCTAATATATGCACAGCCCCTCAAGGATGCTAGGGGGGAAAGAAGGCTATTGTTTGGACGTAGATGGTAATTAAACACAATTACACGAAAGAATCACAACCAACCACAACTGAGATACTAATTCATTAAAAGAGAGTAAAGCTATGGGTCCTAAACCAAGCAAAGCTGAATTAGCATAGTCTCAGTGAAGACAGGGACGTCGTGACTGAAGTGTCTTTATCCATTGAGTTGTTTGTGCCTGAGGGTTCAAATTGTCCTTCTGTTCTAGATTGTTGACAAACATGGGAATCTTGCATTGTTGTAGAACAAAGAGAACTGTAAAATGAGGTTCTCAAGCTTTAAAGCTGAGTTTATACACTTTTGACAGTTCTAATTCACTTCCACACTCAGGATCTCCTGCCCATTCAGAAACTTGGGGGGAAAGAAGGAAACATGCTCTCTGCGCACCCCTCCCTTACAGGCACTCTTGCCATGCTGCTGGGTGGGCTTCTCTTGAGGAAAGTAGACAGTTCCACTCAAAGTGAGACCATCACCACATATGTGGACAAGTCAGGGGAGTAACTGTAGTACTCAACAAAGATTCAGGAATAAATTTGCCCTCTGAGACACCACCTGTAAAACCCATACATAATGCATGAATTTAGCCTTCTGTAGAAATAAGCCAAAAGATTGCAAATGTATGACTGAAGAGATTAGGAACATTCAAAACGCCAATCAAGGGAACCAGGGTGTTATTTCAAAGAAATGTAACTAAACTGTAATTGTAATTTAGAAAAATAAATCCTAATCAATTGTATTGTACCCAGTTTAAGAACAGACTCTGGCACACAGGGAGTGTGCTTGGCCTGGAGCACACAGCGGGGGTGGGGCGCTTGGAGACCCCATCATGGAGCGTCTGTCCCATCCCAACAGTCTGGATGGGAGAGACACCGAGGCTGTTCTCTACAAGTGTATGCTGCCGTGGCACACGGCTGCTGCACTAGGCCTGTCCCTGGCAGGGCCATGGTGGTTCTCCAAGGACCTTCAGGAGCCACCACAGATGAGGAGGAGGAACCCGCCCGACGCACCCAGAATAGCTCTCCCTGACACTCTCGCATATTAGACTTCACCAAGCATTTTTTTTAATTCCCTGTTTTGAAAACAGCTGTCCAGAGTTAAATATCCTCAAAACTTTCATATATTAACATTTCCCTTTGCACTGACTTCATAGATGCGAAGCAAGCTTCTGATAATCATTGTTTCCTACCATAGGGAAGAATGTTCCCAAATGGATAGATAAAAACATATTTAGTCACCAGTTTCTTCTGAGTTTAATTAGCTCCCATAACACCCAAGTCCTATTCCAAGTCCAGTCACCCTCCTATCCAGCCGAGTCCCAGTCCAGTCACCATCCTCAAGTCCCTCAGGAACCCAGGAACCCATGGCAACCTTCAAATTACAACATGAAAAGTGTGGATTAAATGGTTACATTTGTATTTGTTAACTGACAAGCACTCTTCTCTCACAGTAAAACCCAGTGACAGAGCAAGTGGACATTTTTACTGGTGTGGCTCTGGTGACACAGGAAGCAAGTGGAAAACAAGGCCCTTGCCAATGCGCGGGGAATGTTTTTGCAATGCACACAAATCAAAGTAACACTTTTCCCTCTTTTTTTTAACTTTTTTTTTTTTTACTGTTTATTTATATTTGAGAGAGAGACAGACAGACAGACACACAGAGAGAAGGAGGGGCAGAGAGAGAGGGAGACACAGAATCAAAACAGGCTCCAGGCTCTGAGCTGTCAGCACAGAGCCTGTCACAGGGCTCGAACCCACAAACTGTGGATCATAACCTCAGCTGAAGTCGGATGCTTAACCAACTGAGCCACCCAGGCACCCCACTCTTTTCTCTCTTAAAGCCAGAAGAACCCACGAACCTCTCTTGATGGATCAGGGGAAGTCACGTAAGCATGCCACTGAAATACCATGTTGCAGATATTTGCAGAAGGCGTTTGCTGGAACGGGGGATATCCTTCCAACATCGAAGCTTTGGTCTGGAGCACTGCTGCTGTCACAAATCACCACAAATTTAGTTGTTTAAGACAACACACATTTATTATCTTACGGCACCAGAGGTCAGAGATGCAAATCAGGCCCATTGGCCTAAAGTCCAGGAGTCAGGAGAGTGAGTTCCTGCTGGAGGCTCAGGGGGAGAGGCCGTTTGCATTTTTCTGCTTCTGGAGGCTGCTGCAGAGCGTGGCTCACCCCCACTGCCTTGCTTCTGCTATTGTATTTTGTTCTACTGATGCTAACCCTTCTGAGCCCCCTCTTATAAAGACCTTATAATTACATTGTGTCCACTTGGATAATCCGGATAATCTCCCCATCTCAAAATCCTGAACTTAATCACATCTGAAAAGTACCTCTCACCAAGTAAGGTGACATATTCACAGGTTTCAGGGACTAGGACATGGACACCTCTGGGATCCGTTTTCAGCATACCACAAGCGTGTAGTCGTATTTTAGCATACAGCTAAAAGATAAACTGAGACAGATCAAAAATTTTATTCTATTTGAGCAAAAATCTGTTCTACTGAGCCACTCCCAAAACAGAAGTGGCTACGTGCACTCTGCTAAGTGCTAAGAGAAAGACCTATAATAAGAAGGTATGAAAGCCAAGAAACTATTTGATTGGCTACAGCTTAAAGTCTGGTTGGCTGTTTGTGAGTGGTCACCTTTAGCATTTCTATTTTATAACCTTGAGGCATTTATAGGCTTAGATTTTGGTTTGCTTATATAGGCAGCCATAGCATTAGAGTCACCTCAGTCTAAGGGCCTCTTTGTTTAATTAAGTTAACAATTGGAACAAGAGTCCATGGCACGACTGAAATGCAATTGATAAACCTTTAAGACTGAGCTCCAAGGGGGAGCACTCTAAAAGAGAACACTTTGTAACTTGGACATCGACTCTGACCCAGAAAGAAGAGTACACGTCTGAAGTGGGCTGGCATGGATCAAGGTGGGACACAAACCACCACAGGACATTAGCACAGATCAACAGAACGCCCAGGACTGGCACAACATAAAGAGAGAATATTAACAGGCCCTGGCAAACACCCCCTAATCCCAGCCAGCTCCACATTTTATCAACTAGTAATTAACACCAGATGCTCAAATATAAGGAGCATCCAGTATGTGTCGGATCTGTGTGGGTTTATTTTACAACATATAGGCTGGAATGAGAGCTCTGTTCTACATTGTGCTCTTAATTATTCCTTCTTGTTGTCTTTCTAAAGCCCTGGGTAAAGATCTGCCTTTATTTTTTTCTTAATGTTTATTTATTTATCTTGAGGGAGAAAGCACACATGCATGCAGGCGAGAGGCAGACAGAGAGAGAGAAAGACAATCCCAAGCAGGTTTCACAATGTCAATGCAGAGCCTGATACAGGATTCGAACCCATGAATCATGAGATAATGACCTGGGCCAAAATCAAGAGTCAGACACTTAACTGACTGAGCCATCCAGGCACTCTCCAGTTTTTTTTTTCCTTTTTTATTGGAGATCTCTTTTAGATCTTGTAACGCAAGTAGCCTGACCAGAGGTCCCAAATAAAACTGGCAATCACTATGCCAGGGCCCAAGGTGGGCAACACCATACATGATTTATTCCTATTGACTGTTCTTCCCCTCCAATATCAGGCATGCTGAGAGGCCCTCCTTAGCCCCAAATATCTACCTGACCGGCCCCATCACAAACCTATTAATGAAGATCTGTTTCACATCAAGCTTGGCTTTCTAATTGGATCTGTCTGAATGCAGATTTATCCTCTTTTTAGCTGCATAATGGTGAACTTAACCTTTCTGAACCTTGGTTTCATCATCTATAAAATATAGATTATAATCTCTACTTTGCAGGTTATTATGATTCTAATGGATAAAGTAGAATTATAGTCAACATTAAAACATAGCACTCAATAAATAGTAGCTATTATTGCTATTGATATTATTTCATGATCTGTAAAACAAAGATACTAATATACATAAGATCTGTGTAAGAACTGAGGTAGCATGTGTGAAGATCTGACACTGTACCCAGCACAAAGAACTCAGTCAGTAATGATTCATTCCCAACCTCTCCTTCCTCACATCCATTCTGTTGGGCTCACTAAAAAAGAACTGTTGGCTCCAGTAAAAGGGAGAATGTAGACTTTTTCCTGAGACAACCCCCTCCCCCGACATCCCTCTCTCAATGGTTCGTGAGCACAGACTTGTCTTTTTGGTGAGCTCACTGTGCACGGCTGCCCCAGGGAGAGGGACAGACTCATGTTAGTTGGACGGGACACCGGATTCACTAGGAACCTCTTATGAAAGGATCCTAAGAGTGAAAGAGACACAGCTTTAACTAGCTGGAGGAAATAATAGCAATCGCTGGAAGAAAGACACATGGAAGGGGATATTTGATTAATACAACAGAAAAGCCCAGTGGGTATATCTGGTAAATATGACTGAATCCAGATACTCAAGAGATGTTGTCAGGAAATGTGTCATGCTCCATCTCTTGGCTTTGCTTCCTTCGGTTTTGTTTCCCTTCCGCAAGAATCCACCCTCCTCCTGGTGACCCCTGGTAACCAGCTTCGCAAATGCAACACACAGAAGGAACTGCTTTCTCAATACCTCCAAGAAAATCCTCTGGCCAAAATTCATTAGACTAACTTGAGCAAGGTGACCAACCCTTAGTCACTGAGGCCAAAGGGATGGAAGATGCTAATTGGCCAGGCTAAGGGGACATAACCACCTTGGAGCTAAGATATATAGACGTTAGGGAGGGGGCAGGTCAGTAATAGCTCCCACTTGAATCCCATGGAGTGAGTGAGTGGTAAGTAGTTTATAAAAAAAAAAAAACCCACAATGCTAAGATAAAAGAAGCGGAAGCGGATCTTCTTCTTCTGGAGGATCCAAGATAGGACGGCATGGGTTACTGGGCAACAGGAGGTCTCCAGGCCAGTGTAGGAGGCCCTAACAATGAGAGGAACTGGTGTGTAATGTCTAAGCACCTCATCCTCTCACAGTTCTACCCCTACCTGCCTATCATCAAGTGATTCCTACAACCCATGAGCCTTTCAAGACAGTCTCTAGAATGGCTATGATTCATTTTCTTTATAACATTTTAGAAGATCTTACATTTTCAGAATGTGAACCAAGAACAGAGGTTAAAGCCAGGCAAATAGCCACCCAACCTTGCTGCTTTGCTCTGGACAAGCCATTATGGACAAGAAGGAGGGCAGAAAGCTGGCTTATTAACCCTATTTGCTTAAGGATCCTTGTTTCTTAAAGGATCCTATGAAGCTGGGTGATGAAAACAAAAAAGAATCGTAAAACTCACACGGTTTGTTGATCAGAACACCGTGCAGGCCCCTGCCAAAACTGGCTACACTGAAAAATGGCCATTTGTTCCTAATTCGGGCTGTCTCATCTCCTGATCAGTCCTCAATCTCTGGCAGCTTTCCAGTTTCCTCCCCAGGTACAAGCTCCCCAGTTACCAGAACAGGCTGCAAGTTCTTCTTGTGAAGAACTTATCAAAGGCATCTGAAAAAAAACCTAAATAAATTATAGCCACTGGTCCTTTTTATCCACTGCTTTATTTTAAGAACTTCTGACAGGTTCAAGAGACATAATTTTCCTCACTCCAAAGGCATGCCTGCCTGTTCCATTCACGCTCTACCCATCCAGCTACTTTAGAAGATGAGAGACTGAGTTTGCTTCATTTGTCTGGGCCTCCTTACAGAGAAGTCATATCATTAGCCTGTGGCTCCCAAGGATAAGCCAGCATTCTTCAGCATCTGCAGAGTACAGTAAATATGGCTTAAATTAAAAATAAAGTGAAGTTCTGACCTGTTTGGCCATGGCTCTGCAAAGCCCGCTTTTAAGGATGAAGTGATTCTGCACCGAAGCGGCAAGATAGATGAGAATATTGGTTCTTAACCCTGGTCCTACACTGAAACCATTCAAAGAGATTTTTTTTTTTAAATAGCCATGCCTAAGCCTCATCCCAAATGAATTAAACACAAATCTCTGAGGTTGGGGCCTATGTTCTGGGACTGTCTTTTAAATGTGCAGCCAAGAACTACACACAGCAGGGAGGATGCTGGGAGTCTCAGGGCATCAGTCCAGGACATCATTTCTGATTCGTCCACAGGCTGGTGTCACCTGGGAAAAGACGTCTGCGAGCATCCTAGGAATTGTGTGTCCCATTCATTGTATCTTGAGTACCTGAGGATGACAAGCTTGTGAATTCAAGTATCCTGAGGTCAGCTTTAAAGGAGGCCAAATCTCCTGGGCATATGAGGAAAAAAAATCTTGCCTAGTCACAAAGGAAGACAGTGACTGATAAAGGAAGTTTGTCACCTAAGCTATAAAATATCAGTCCATTAGGGTACAGTTGGAAAAATTTTGCAGTGATAGCATGTGAGGGCCTGGGTGTTTATTCTTCCCAGACTCTGACACTTAACTTGCTTTGTGACCTTGGATCCATCTAGTAACCTCCCTTGTCAAGTTTCCCCACTTGAGGAATGGGCATGGCCTTCTTGGCACTTAAAAGATCCTTTATATAGAAATAAAAGGCATTAGCCTTCCTCTAAAAGCAGCCTTTGATCTATAATGGCTGAATGAAAAAAAAACGGGAAGTGTTTCCTTTAATGACTTCTTTTCCATGAAAGTTGTTAATGATCTAGAGAGGGGCAAGTGCTCCTAATAAATTCCAACTCCGCATGCCTTTAGTTCACTATTCCCAGAACTAAGGGACAAAAGTATTGAAAGTGCACCAAATGAGGTAAAGGGCCTGCTCAAACCCCCTCTGTGTGAGGAAGATAAATCCTTTAAAAATTAAGTTGATCAGAGCCGCTCAGAACTGGCATATGTTCAGAGTAAATTAGAGATTCAGAAGTCTTGACAATCTGATGAAAAGCATAAAAACCCACAAGCTTTAAGAGAGCACCCCAGATCTACAGATATATTCGTGTATTGTCAAAATTTCTCTTTTGTTACAGAGAAACAGGAAATAATGATAGAAAGTGAGGTGGAAGAGAGGTTATTAACCATTAGAAGGCTGCTTGAAAACAGAAACAAAAGAGCATCCAGTGAGAAAGGCTGGAATCAGGGCTGATATGCTGACGCACCTTGGCATTTACGCTCTGAGTCTGCAGTACTCCTAGGTCGAGTGGCTGGAAAGGTAGACTTAAACTCTTTATGTGACCTCCACTGTCAGAAGGACAGAACTTGGGAAGCCAGCTGATTCATTCCTCCCGCGCCTGGGAACTGGACCTAGAAGGTAATGGTATTTGATTCTGGAGAGCACAGTGGGGTTCTGTCCATGTGCAGACAATGGAGAGAGAACACAGGCCATTTGTATCCCAATATAAAGTCTGCTGTGGCGAGTACTGAGATGTCGCATCGAGTCTCAGAGGACCATGTACCTTCTAGATTTATTTCCATCAAAATGATCCATTCCTTCCTTCCTTTTTCTATGTACTCTTTCAGAAAACATACCATATTTCTAGGTTTAATGCTAAGTACGGTGGATACAGAGCTTAAAAATAAATTCCCTTCATTTAAGGAGTACGGTAAGAGTTATGATTAAGGAATGCATAGGGAATGATGTGCAATGGGAGGGAACCTAACCCATATTTGAGAGTACAGACAGGAAGGGCTGAAATGAATTACCCAATGAAATTAATAACCCAAGGAAAAACTTAAGAAGATAGCATTCCAGACAGAGGGAAGAATTTATGCAAAGTTCAGGGGATTCCCATTGATCAGAAAAAGTGTTCCAGGGACACCTGGGTGGCTCAGTCTAAGTGGCTGATTCTTAGTTTTGGCTCAGGTCATGATCTCAGGGTTCATGGGTTCGAACCCCGCATTGGGCTCTGTGCCAGACTTGGTTGGAGCCCGCTTAAGATTTTCTCTCCTTCTGCCTCTCCCCTGCTCTCATGCATGCACACACAGTCTCTGTGTCTCTCAAAATAAATAAATAAACTTAAAAAAAAAAAAAAAGGAAGAGTGTTCCAAGCATTCCCATATGGCTGGAGGGTGAAGAATCTGAAAACAAAGGGGAAAGTGTCTTTGTAGGAGCAAGAGGGGTGGACCAGTCAGGAAGGGTTTTGCGGGCCCTGTTGAGGGGTTTGGATTTTACACTAAGGATAATGTGGAAGCACAAAAGGTTTTTAAAGAGGGTTGCTAACAGATAAGAGCAACAGAGGGAAGGACTGATCAGTAGATGGGGAAAATGGAAACGAGGCCTGTTAGGAATGCTTATTACGTAAAACTACAGATGTGCAGGGGCACCAGGACAGGAGCGAGGGGACAGAGCAGGGGTGCAGAGGAGTGCTGGTGAATCCCTGGAGGTGAAGAGTCAGAGAAAGCAGGGATGGCAGGAGCAGCAGTTCTGTGTGAGGCCTGGGGGCCAGTGTGAGACAGAAACTGCAGAGGAAAAGTGCATTTGGAGAGAGGACAGTGAGTTCAGTTTCTTGCCAGGCAACTGGGTAAATCTGGGGCTGGGAAGAGAGGCTTGACCAACAGCAGAAACACAGAACCAGAAGACACAAGATGGAGTAAGATGCAATCGCCTGCAGAGAGAGTGTTGTAAAAAAAGAACAAGGTCAAGGCTAGATCCTCCCTTTGCGAACACATGGGCTGACAGTGATGGAATTGGTAAAGACTAATGATGAACTGAGACCCCCTCACAATGTAAGTGGAACAGAGCAGTGTCGGTTACCATTTTTCGAACCCTTAGCAGGGGCAGGCAGTGCAGGACTACGCATGAGTGCTCTCATTTCATCCTCAAACAATCGGGGAGGCATTTGCCATTATTACCTTCATTTTTCAGATAAGCAGACCTGGATTTATAGAGGTTAACAATCTCGGCCTGGGTAATACATGAAGGAGACAGGTTTTGAACCTCGTTCTATCAGATTCGAACCCCTCGCTAATGTGGGGTGGTCTAATACCACACACTATTTGCAAAAAAGAAAGAATTTTTCTTTTCCTCCACTCCTTACCAAGGCAAGAGGTAAAATTTAAAAACACAAACTTTAGAAGAACAAACAATGATTTGAGGGCTAGGAGAAGCATGAAGAAAGATGGGGTTTACTTAGATCACATCAGGAACCGCCTCAGCCTCAACCTGCCTGTGCTGGGGGAAAAGGAGACCACGGGGGCTGGAGAGATGTCCGCGACTCCGGTCCTCCCCTCCTGCATCCAACAAGCACATGCTGCCATTTTAGTTCGTGCACAGTTCGAGCAGCGCAGCAAAGATTCATGCAAGGTGGGTGGGCCAGGGACCAGGATTCTGAAGAACAAGCAACTTTAAGGCAGAGTGAAACTTTGCCAACAAGTGTTCCTCTCTTCAGCAAACCATCAAAAAAGAAAGCGCTGTTCACTTGTTTGACATCATCAGATAAGATGGTTCTTGCCCTTTTTTTTTTTTTTTCGTTTTTCCTTTGGAAATCTGTATCTGCGAGCAGGGCAGTCTGGTCTTGGGCTTGGTTTTGTTTTCCAGGATTTGCAGCATTAAGATGCAGACATCACAGGAGCCTAATCTCATCTCCAGAGGGGGTCCTTGAGGGAGACTATGCCCAGAAGGCATGTCCACAGAGTCCCACTAAGGGCTGTGGTTTCTCTCTGGTTCCACATTGCTGACTAGATCCCAGCATTTCAGGAACCAACCTTTTTATGGTGAGTGATTTTCTTCACTAAACTCAAGACTGGCAACCTTCTCTCTCTGTCTCTTTCTCTGCCTCTCTCTCTCTCTGTCACTCTTTGTGTGTGTGTGTGTGTGTGTGTGTGTGTGTGTGTGTGTGTGTGTATGCGCACACACCCCTCTTCATTTCTAGCAGGGTCTCATTGCCTTGGTGAAGAGTGCAGTGAAGCAGAAAACAAATTCAGGAAGTGACAGACGACACAAGCATTTGTCCAATTAGCAATAAGAAAATCACAAGCACCGGTGGTGACCACTCATGTTGAACAGCCAGCTCAGCAAAGAGCCTTGCTCGGCGTCTCTCCAATCTAATTAGAACCATTCAAGCCACGACTGACCAGCGTTTCCCTGCATTTTTAGTATATTGCAGAGCTCGGGCTCTCTTGGGCGTTAATGAGGAACATGAAGCCATCAATAGTTTTGATTAAGCCAAAGACTATGGCACTATTTAGATTTGCCATTTTGCCTCCATTCTAAAACATGCCTTTTTCCTCCCACATTTTAACATCTTTCAAATCAAAATGTGCCTCAGATTCAAGGCAATCATGGTATAGTTGTCATTGCTTCTGCATGGCAAACTTGGTCACAGCTGTTTATATTGTCATCTGAATTTCAGCTGAGTTCAATGTGTGTTTGCAAGGACAGGCGTTGAGGTTCAATGCCATTTAAAAGGCTCTCAAAAGATTATCCTACATTTTGGCATTCAAATAATGAGCTATTGTGTGTGCATAAAGAAAGAGAGGAGTGGGGTGTAAATTGACATTTGTGAAGCAAATATTTGTTGTTACAGGAACAACTGCAATTCCACGCTTTCTCACAAAGCAACAACCAACTGCTTTCGAGACCTAAAAAAAGAAGAAATCCACAAGAAATGAAGCGGTTATATTTGCCCCACACCAAGCAATGCAACTAAAAGCAGGAGTAACCACAAAATCCCTTGGAAGAGATGAAAGAAATTTCGGAGCAGCAAGGGACTAGTATTACAGACTCAAGGGCCACATATAACTACTGTTAAGACATTATGTCAGTGTTTAAAATCACTGTTTTATCTTAGAAGTTCATAAAATAATGGCGAATTTTGTACTCTATGGTTTCTTAGGTTTGATGAAATCTAGTACGTTCAGAATAACTTTCAATCAAGAAAACCCACAACTACCTTTAAAGTGCTTGAGAATCTGTAAAGGGTGAGACTACATCCAGGTAACAGTAGCCACTTTCAGACTTAGATTTGAAACAGAGATAGGCCTCAGCACCCAAAGGCATCACCCACCCTATAGCATTGGTTACCATCTCATACCCTATTTCTCCTGCTAACAGAACCCCAAGTGGACTCAAGGATTAGGACACCTTGTACTTCAGAGGAGACTTGGTTTTCTTCCACCCTAGAGAATTTTCATTAATCAATCCCAACATGATGATCTCTTCTCTTTCCTATTGGTTATTCTAGGGGTGGCATGTAACCTAGTTTCGACCAATGAGATATGAAGAAAGGGAAGAGGGAGGGTGGGATCTTAAAAACAAAGATGCATGAGAAGGAAAAAATAAGGTATCTTTTCCACCTCTGGGCTTGGTGATGCCTGGAGCTACTGCAGCCATTTTGCAACCATGAGGAGGCAACTGATAGACAAAGATACACACTGAAGATGACAGAGACAGAAGATGGAGAGGACATAAATCCTTGATGACATCACTGAACTGCTTTCTTAAGCAATCCTAAAGACTGGTTTCTGTCTAGTTTCCTGGTTATATGGGATATTAAACATCTTTGTTATTCAATTCACTGTCAATAATTGGATCTTCTATTACGTGCACCCAAAGTCACATAATTGATCCACCCCTACTTCCCTTCTACTGTCAAGATACCACCCTCCCTTCTATACTTGGTGAAGTATGAATAAGAGCTTAAAGTAACACATGTTTATTATTGCGCACAGCTTCTGAGAGTCTAGAGGCCAAGAAAGGCCTACTGAGTCCTCTGCAAAGCTGAAATCAAGGTGTCAGTCAGAAGTGGGTTCTCATCTGGGGGCTCGACTGGAGAAGGTTCTCCTTCCAAGTTCCCTCAGGCTGATGGCAGAGTTTGTGTCCTTGTGGCTATAAAGTTCATGACAGCTTGCTTCTTCAAAGCCAGCAACAGAGATAGCAAGATAGCCTGCGAGGGACATGGGGTCTCATATAACTGTGAGAGTGACATCACCTTTGCCACATAGTGTGACGTGATCGGAGGAGTGGCAGCCCCTGAACTTTAGCACATTCTGTTGGCTGGAACAGAGTCACCAGCCTCACCTATATTCAAGGAACAGAGCTACACAGGGACATGAACACCAGAAGGCAGAGGTCACAAAGTCATCTTACAGTCTGTTCAACTCACACTGTTAGTTAGTGGGTCTCAGGGAACCGGAGACCAGTTCTATCTTATTCCAATATCCATTCTCTTTTAGTTTAACTAGGAAACATTGAAAATATAAGAATAAGTTTCTAAAACTATAGAGTCTTCTGAAAATAGAATATACTGATGCAGAGGTCCTAAATTCTCTGTCACTAGAGATGGCTATGCTTAAGCTGGACCATCATTTGCAGTGGATGTGGCTAAGGGGCTTACCTTTAGCAAGAGTATCTTGGGGAAGAATGGGGAGAGGAAATTGTCAAGTTAGGTGACTTTTGAGGTGCTTCAATCTCACATTTCTGATTCCTTTAGGTACATCATAGAATCACGGAATGTTAGGGTTGGACGGACTCTTTGAGATGAAGACCTTGCACTTGATAGATGAGGAAACTGAGGTCTAGAGAACTCAACACTTGCTTCAGGCTCATTGAAAGTTGCTGGTGATAGAAACTGAATAGACTTAATACCTGTCTTCAAGAAGCTTATAATATAACAGGGAGAATGCAGTAAAAATACAACATAATACACAATAAGCAAGTCCTATGATGAAATTATATTTAAGGTGCTCCAAAAAGCCAGAAGAAGAAAGAAACGTCAGGAGCAGGACAAGTTATGGAGGCAGATGAGTGGTTTAGATTCAGACCAGTGGACATTGAGTCCTTAAGGGACATTCAGGTGATGATGTCTGGTACAGGGCTTCTCAAACCTTACTGTTCACACAAACTTAGCTAGAGACTTTGTTCAAATGCAGCTTCTGATTCAGCAGGTCTGTGGTAGAGCCTGGTCTTCTGTCTTTCAAACAAGCCTCTAGGTGATACAGATGCTACTTACCCTCAGACCATAATCCGAGTGGCAAGTCTGAAAAGGTAGCTGTCTAATCAGATCTCAGATATGTGATCATCATTCCTCTCCCCCTCATTCTATTGTCCACTCTCTGAATAGGGACAAGACTGGAGGAGAGACACTGAGGGAATTTCCAGATAGGAACACCTTCACCAGAAGGCCTCCGGAGCTAGCCACATTGTCTGGGAAGGGACGGTGCCTTTTAGTTAGTGCAAAGAACCCATCCATGATTTCTTGCCTTCAGCTCACATTTACTAACCTTCCTTTGTACAGGAGTACAAAAATGAATGACTTAGCCCAGCACTGCAAGTATTTAATAATGCAGATCATTGTGCCTGATGAGTCAGGAATTGCGGCATTGAGGGCAGGTGATGCAAACTGACAGTTTTCAATGAGAGCAGAGAATGAAAACCAAAAGAAGATGGTGGGGGTGGGGGTGGGGGTGGGGGTGGGGGTGACGGGTGGGTGATGAGACACCAAAAGGATAATCAGGGCCAAAGGGAGAGGAGGCCAGGGCTAAAAGACAATGTCCTAAGATGTCCTTTCCCTCCTTGAGACAGAACCTAGACCCACTGCTGGTAGGTTACAGATGTGCTGAGTCTAGGATCCTATGAGACCGTCTTCTCCATCGGGCACTCTACCTCCAGTGTCCGTGTCATGGAAGTTCTTCAGAGACCTACAAAAATGTTTGAGGCCAGAATATGAAATCATTGGCTCCCAAATGTGAAAATAAACCAGAAGAATATAAATAAATAAATGTATATTGCCAAAATGCATATTCCTTTAACCACATTAATTGTTGATTCTAGCATTCGTAAAAATTTCATTACATCGAAAAACCACTTGTAAGTGAGTTTTGCTCACCTCGCAAAAACTCCTGAGTAGGCATAATGATCGCCAAGAAATCCTAGTAAATTGTCAAGTAAGTTTCCAGTAGCCAGTCGCTTCTAAAGCACCAGGCAGAAATCTTTTTATTAATATACAATAAAATATTTATTTTTCATGCAGACTTTGGTTTGGGTATACATTAATATATGTAATGTTATGTGAGACCTGAGACCTGATATTGACCACAGAAAGTGTCAGTTCTGGGGAACCTGGATGGCTCAGTCAGTGAGCGTACAACTTCAGCTCAGGTCATGATCTCATGGTTTGTGAGTTTGAGTCCCACATTGGGCTTGGTGCTGTCAGCATAGAGCCCGCTTCAGATCCTCTGTCTGTCTGTCTGTCTTTCTCTCTCGGATCCTCCCCTGGTTGTGGTCTGTGTGTGTGTGTATGTCTGTGTGTGTGTGTGTGTCTCTCAAAAATAAATGAAACATTTTTTTAAAAAGAAAGCATCAGTTCTTTGTGACAAACTATAAACTGAAGATAGATCTCCAGGTGACAATAATGGTCTGGATGAAAATTATCGAATTTCTAGGATTTCATTTAAAGTAGCCTAATGATGAAAGAAACAAATTAACTGGCTCACTGAACACTTGTATTGAGCTTCCCCCACGTGCCAGACACTATTCTAGACAAACGGATACAATAGCAAAAAAGTTAGATAAAGCAGCAGATAACAATGTACCTTGAAACAGAGCTCACTGAGCCACACTCACCCCACCTTGTGAGGCAGGGCCAGGTCCCCTGACGAAAGAGGCCTCCAGGATGCCATGGGAGACCACGCTTTCTTCCTCAGAGACAATGAAGGAAAATTCCTATTAAGTGCCTACTTGATGGCAGATTGTGCAAAGTGCTAATTCATTTCTGTCGAACCCCCCTGAAAGCCCCTTGGGGTCCCTTAGTTCTCCTACTAACAGCGAGGAAACCAAGGCTCAGAAGGCCTGGCCACCCACACATGACCAGATAGTAGTGAGCAGGTCACTTGGGATTTGGCCCCAGGAATGTCTGACCCCAAAACCATACTCTTTCCTTCTGACACCATTCCTGGGGGCAGGCTAGCCCTGACCGCTTCATGTTTGGGAGCTTCTCCAAGCCGGCCCAGCAGGTGAGAGCCTGAGACATGGGGCGTGCTGTTCATGCTGCGACTCTTCGTCCCTACCTGTGGACATGAGCCCCCACGCAGGCACCGGCTCTGGCAGGAAACCCTGACAGTGCCAACTGAGCTTTGTCTCTGTGTTCGAATACCAACCCTTAAATAAACACCTCTCTGGCCTAGGGCGGGGTTATCTGGAATCTGGGGATCCCTCCTACCCCTGTGCCCCCACATCCCCCAAGGCCTTCTGACGGTAGCTGGGGCTACAACAGGGCTTTGCCGTGGGCTCCAAGCTCAAATGCCCCTCACAGCCCTGGCCAGCGCCGCAGAGAACTCCCTCTGCCGCTGCGGCCTCGACAGGCCTCTCCCTGGCAGGGCTGCTCAGGCGGCCTCTTGTCCTCTCTCCTCCCCAAGCCCACTGCTTTTCTAAGGTGACCCCTGTGCCTGGCTGGGTCTCAGGCCAGGGTGCCAGAAGCACTGGGAATAGGATTTCCTTCAAGAGCAATTATCCACTAGGCCTTAACTGCTCACTTCCATGCACCCCAACCCAGGGTCCTCTGTGCAGGCTGCTGGGGAAATGCTGAATGACCCCCACGGCTGGCTCTGGTGTCCCTTAAAAGTGAGTGTAGAAAGCAGCCAACCTTCTGCTTACTTTTCTGGCTTTCATTTCCTATTTTTTCCAAAGTACCTAAGTATGAAAAAAGAGGCAGCAGTTATTACATTTTTTTCTTCCTGTGTAGGAGCTATTCTAGAAAGCTTGAGGGTGACACACACCAACATAAACTAACTCTCTCTCTCTCCCCAACTGGCTTTTTTTTTAAATTATTATAATGTTTGTTTATTTTTGAGAGAGAGAGAGAGAGAATGTGAGAAGGAGAGCAGGCAGAGAGAGAGAGAGAGGGAGACACAGAATCTGAAGCAGGCTCCAGGCTCCGAGCTGTCAGCACAGAGCCTGACGTGGGGCTCGACCTCACAAACCGTGAGATCATGACCTGAGCCGAAGTCGGGTGCTGAGCTGCCCAGGTGCCCCCAGCTGGCTTTCTTAAGCAGACAGACACACTAGGCTCCAACTGCTTTCCTTGTCTTTCTGCATCATGTGTGAAGCCTCACTTCAAGCTCCCTTGCAGCAAGGCAGATCAGACGGGCCCCTCTCTGCCTCCAGCTTCCCTTCATCCTGTGAGAATTTTGGACAGGGAGACAGGGCGACAGACAGACATGGGGTAGCCGGAGCAGAATTTCCAGCAACGAGATCCATCAGTTTAAAGAGATCCCACAAACCTCATTCCTTTCATCTATTTGGAATTTATTTTTATAAATGACCCTAGATGAGAGTCCTCTTTAATTTTCTTCCAGACAGAGCCTGTTGTGCTCACATTATTTGTTAAATAAATCACTCTTCTTCCACTGTGTCAAAATACCACATTTTCATATATAAAATTCTTGTTTAAAACAGGTTCTATTTCTGAATTGTCCATCTGTGCTCTGATCTATACAGCTGTCCCTATGCTGGGATCATATTGATTTATTATGGTGGCTTTTCAGTGTTTTAATACCTAGCCATCTTCCTGCGCTCCTTTTTATACTTTTACTGGCCATTCATGGGCATTTTTTTCCCTCCATATGAAATTTAAGATCATCATAATCAATTATCCTCCCAAAAGCCTTCACTGGAATTCTAAATGGGACTGCACTGATATATTAATAGTGACATAACTGATTTTATATGATACCAACTCTTCCATCCAAGAACATGATATGTTTTTTCATTTATTCGGTTAATTTATATCCCTCCATCTCACATTGTCATTTATTCCGTACATATAGATTCTGTCCTTTCCTTATCCATATTTTAAAATTTTGTTAGTGCTATAAAGAGAATGTTTTCTCATTTCCATTTCTAGGTTCTTATTTCTGGAATAAAAAAAAAAAAAGCCTGTGTCCAGCATTACCAAATGCTCTTATTTATTCTAGAAATTTTTACAACTAGAATTTCTTGGTTTTTCTGGGTTTGAAATAATATGCTCAACTTAGCCCTTTTCCCTCAATACTTATACATATTATTTTATCTTAGTAATCCAATAACATTGGATTTACTAAGTTTCCAAAATAATATTGAATAATAAAGGTAAGACTTGGCATCTTGTTTCTGATTTTCATTGACTTGCCTTTGTCATTTCAGGACTTAGAGCGATGTTTTCTGTTTTGTTTCTGTTTGGTTTTGCTTTGTTTCTGTTTTTTAGAATGCAACTCTAAATGTTTATTTTTTTATTTTGAGAGAGTCCACGCATGAGGAGGAGTAGAGAAAGGGAGAGAGAGCCTCCCAAGCAGGCTCCACACTCAGCAGAGAGCCTGACCTGGGGCTTGATCTCACAAACCGTGAGATCATAAACGGAGCTGAAATCAAGAGTCAGACATTTAACCAACTGAGCCACCCAGGTGCCTCATTTCCTATTTTGTTTTTAAAAATAATCTTAATCATGACTAAATGATGAAAGCCTCCTTTTATTGCCATTTATTCAGTGTTTTTGTAGGAATAACTGCTGGGTTTGTTTTGTTTTGGTTTGGTTGTTGGTGGTTTTTTTCCTTTTTTTGAAACCCTTTTAAAATGCCCTTTTGAAAATGCCCTCTAAGCATTTATTGCTCTGTTTTTTCTCTTCATTTGTTGATTTGATAAATTATACTGATAGATTCCCTGATATCTAACTACGCTTGCCTTTCCTACTTGATTGAAGAACACCATTCATTTGATACTTGTTTTCTTTTGCTAGTATTTCACTTTTTATTTTCACAGCTCGATTGGTAACCACTGTTGGTCTATACGGTTTTCCTACTAGCTGTGAAACAACTGAGTTTGCTACTACCACTACACTGGCCTCATTAAATGAATTTGGGAGATTTCCATCTCTTTTCTACAATCTGTGACAGTTTTCTATGGTCAGAAATAACCTTGGCATTATTTGTTCTTTAAAGGTTAAATATTTTTCAACTGTTGAAATCATCTGACCCTGGTGCCTTTTATATTAGCAGATCCTTAAGTGTTGTTCTCATTTCTTCCACAGTAATTGTTCTGTTCAAATTACCCACCCCTTCTTGGGTCATATTTGGAAATTGTATTTGTCTGGGAAATCATCATTTTCTTCTAGTTCAGGTCAGCAAATAATGCTCATGAGCCAAATCTGGCCCACTATCTATTTTTCTATAGCCATTGAGCTAAAAATGATTTATAAGTTTTTAAATGGTTATTTAAATACCTACATAATATCCTCATTTACCTCTTCACTTGAAAAGCCTAAAACATTTACTATCTAGCCTTCTGCAGAAAAACTTCACCCACTCCTTTTCTTGATTTTCAAATTGTTTGCTGATGAGTTGCTTATACCATTCTCTTATCATTTTAATCTGCGTTTTGTCTGTAACTCTGTCTCTTTTCTTACTCCTGATCTTATATATTTTTGCTCTCACACATTTTTTTCTTATTTAAGCTCATAAAGAGTTTGTGTAAACATTATTAATCTTTTCAAAAATCTAGCTTTTTAAATTTTTTTAATGTTTATTATTCTTGAAAGAGAGCATGAATTGAGGGAGGGGCAGAGAGAGAGAGGGAGACACAAATCTGAAGCAGGCTCCAGGCTCTGAGCTGTCAGCACAGAGCCTGACGCGGGGCTGGAATTCACAAACCATGAGATTATGACCTGAGCCGAAGTCTGACGCTTAACCAACTTAGCCATCCAAACGCCCCAAAAATCTAGTTCTTATATTTATGTACAATGTATTTGTAAATTCTACACTTTTAGTTTTCTATTTTATTAACATTAGCTTTTGGCTGTGTTACCACATTTCATCATTATTTTGGATACCACTAAGAAAAATAAAATACTTTCACATAATTTAGGACATAAGGCCTTCTTATCACTTAGAATATTATTTCATACTTATTGGAAGAGTTTTTGTAACTCATGAGTCATAAATTTTAATCATATTTCTCTTGTGTATCCATAAAAGGAAAATACAAAATTTCTTAAGAGATTTCTAATATGGTTTCATCCTGGAGAATTCAGCTCTTTTAAATCACTATCCACTCACTCAGTTACCATTTTCCCATACTATACTGTCCTCTGCACTGATGGTGCCGCAGTTTTTACAAGGGTGATCTCCCAAATTGCTAATACTTGTTCTGCAAGTTTTGCTCTAGTTCTCTCTTAGTGGAAGTGCCATTCAAAATATTTCAGTCATGAAACAAGATCCATATCCCCTCCTCAAATCGTGCTTACATGGTTTTGTGACTGACAGGCCAAGGGATTGCCGTCATGCTACCAGGAAGAACAGGCAAGTCCTTACATAGACAGGCAGTAACAGGGTCACACTGCTACATGGTCAGCAGAACCTGAGGACCCACTCCAATTTCCATGATGCCAAAATAAAAAGTAAAGTGGGTCTCAGAATCCATGAAATATGGTAATCCTCACTTCCTGGGTTATTTAGGTTTATTTGTGGTTTGTTTTTTTCCTTTTTTTAAAAAGGTAATATGTTTATTTTTAGTCCTTCTGTATTTTTTTTAATGCTTTTTATTTATTTTTGAGAGACAGAGAGAGACAGTGTGAGCAGGGGAGGGTCAGAGAGATAGGGAGACACAGAATCCAAAGCAGGCTCCAGGCTCTGAGCTGTCAGCAAAGAGCCCGATGTGGGGCTCAAACCCACGAACCATGAGATCATGACCTGATCCGAAGTCGGAGGCTTAACTGACTGAGCCACCCAGGCGCCCCAGTCCTTCTGTATTAATGAAGATATTTGAGGCTGTGGATTTTTCTATAAGCTCTTGAATTGAGGTCTAAGTATAAAGCTTTATTTTTTTTTTTGCTTTTACACAGATTATAAATTACAGTTTTTACTTTTGATTGCACCAAGTGTTTTCTATTTATTCTTATTCTACACATAGCAATATTTTGGTTACTCTCCGGTATTTACTGTTTTGTTTTGTTTTCACCATTGTTTGTTTTTCATTGTACTGGATTATGACTATACAACTTGCGTTGTAAAATCTCTTTTAAAATGTAATAAGGAAGGGCGCCTGGGTGGCTCAGTCAGTTGAGCATCTGACTTTGGCTCAGGTCATGATCTCATAGTTCATGGGTTCAAGCCCCACATTGGGCTCTGCACTGACAATGCAGAGCCTGCTTTGGATTCTCTATATCCCTCTTTCTCTGCCCCTCCCCTGCTCACACTCTATTTCTCTCAAAAAAATAAATGAATATTTTAAAAATAATAATAAAAATAAATAAAATGTAATAAGGTGTCCTTTCTGTGACATATATAACTTTAAAAATATATATAACATATATATTTTTAAAGTTTTTGTAAACATACAAAATGTATAATATTCATTTGAAGAAAATTAAACTGAAATTAATTAAAATAAAATCCACTAAGAATTAAAATAAGTTTGATAATTTTTTCATTCAATTCCTCATTGTCTTATTGTTTTTCTAGTGGTTATGAAAACTAGAAAACTAAGATATTTTGAGAAGCCTAGAGTTTCTGGGTAATATGGAAACTTAAGTGAGCTGGGGGAGGGAGATTTTTCAAAACACATAGTCATGTGGAGGTCAAGGTGCAGCCACAGCATCAGAGGTCAGACCTGTAGGTGCTCCTGCGTGCTTGTGACGGAGATGGTCCAGAAGGAGAGCTTCTGGGATCCTGGTAATGCTCTGGGTGTTTGGGGTTTTTTTGTATTCACATGCCTGGCAGGTTCAGTTTGCAAAAAAACGGTAGGATGTTTGTATATTTCTGTATATATTTTAAATTTTTTTAATGCAACCCAGAGATAGAGTTATTTCGTACCATTTCTTCTTTCCTTATTCCCTGTTTTTGTCAACAAATATTGATCTAAAAGAAATGTTGATTCCACCTTTAGACCTCTGTCTGTGAAAACTGCTTCATGCTCCTGCTTCTTCTTTTCTTCATAGTTCCTTTCCCATATATTAGTCAGGATAATTTAACCTACAGTTTAACCCAACATTTCAATGGCTGAACTTGCTCTCATAAGGCCCTGTACAGGTCAGGAAAACTTCCTCTGTCTTGTCTCCATCTAGAAAGCCTGACCTTTAAACATCACAGTAGCAGAGAAAGAGAAATCTGGAGCACCCACTTGGTTTTTAAGAGCCAGGTCTGCAAGTGGTTTACACCACTTCTGCCCTCATCAGATGGCCGGAATCCAGTCACAGAACTCGGTCAAATGAACTGCGGGGGCGGGGGCGGGGGCGGGGTTACAGAAAGAGCCGCCTTAATTTTGCTTCTGGTAACATGCCTTAATGGCCTAGAAGAGCAGTTTCACACGTCAACCCTGCAATCTTCCCAGCTGTTCCAGATATCTCTTAATCCTGGAAACCAGCCCTTAAACTCAAAACTGGTATCTTAATCCCTTCGTCTTCATCATAAAACCAAATCATGTAAGTAACCATTTTGCTTCATTAGGAAAGCAAAAAGACTCCACTCTTTGCCTCTAGTTGGGTTTGGGGTGGGAAAGGGAGAGTTTTACTTAATTGTTTATTTTTCTTCGACATTCCTAAACACTTGTCCAATTTTACTTCTCATATTCCCACAAAACCAATATGTTAAAGAATGAAATTCATGTGATATAGTAACAAATGGCCTGATCATTTTCTCCTCCTACCTATTCAAACCTATTCTGAGGGGCTAATTCTTTCCCCTGCCCACAAGATGAAATTTAAGGCAAGTCTCATGGGTTCATGGTCAATCATCACCCAAAAAAAAAAAAAAAAAAAGCCTTTTAGCTACATGTAGTCATGAAAATATTCTCAGTTCAATAATTAAAATATCGAATTCTAGGTAATAGTTGTAATATTCATCTCCATTTAGAATGAAACCTTTTACCCCCTTAGACAGACATGTTTTGAGAAGGAAATAGGTGTGATCAATTCTTCCTATTCTTCATCTTGGGCTTCCATTCTCCTCCCCCATTCTCTACTTCTTCTAGGCTTAGAGTTTAGGCAGAGATGAGCGATGGGAATATTCTTACTAGACGGGTACTGTCATGAGTAGGTGCGCGACAAAGATCAATTCCAGCAAGCCTGGAATATACCTGAGCTGTTTTACTCAAAAAAGAAATATACACCAGCCTGGCACTGAATCCTGGTCAAGGCACAGTCAACAGTCACTTTAGAGCCTTGTGTCCAAGTTTTGGGCTGGTTTGTATCAGCTTGTCAGCATTGTTTAATGATAAGAGTGAGGTTGGTGATTTGCACCTGGTCTTCGTGAGGCCCCCAAAAGTGTCAGCAATTGGAGCTGGTTGCATAGGAAAATATACCTACATGACCAGCAGAATCTAAGAAACTCTGGCCGAGACTACTTTGGGCTCCCTGGTTCCTATGCATTCTGTGTACACAACAGTGGTTCCTCTCAGAGAGAGCCAGCGCATCTTGCCACGGCCCTTACAGAAGGAAGACAGAGTTTCTCCCGGTCTCTCCTGATTTCTGTGACATAACCTGTGGCTGAGATGTATATCTTTGCTTTTGCTTTGGTGCTATATTTTATCCTTCTCCTGCGATAAACTATAGATTTGTCAGCACTGACACTGGTGATCTTGAGTATTCTTTATCAATTATACGCCACCTGCCACCATTAGTGTCCTTGACACTAGTGCTTCCTAGGACCAGCAGCTGTATGTCACTGACTCTTTCTTTTAAAGAGCACTTTTGTGGGTTCTTCAGAGAACCCCTCCCAACCCTGGTTTCTCCCAACAAACTGGGTCCAGGGACACCCAACAGCACTCTCTGTCTTCTAGGCAGTCTTCTTAATTGGCATCTAAGACAACCCACTCCAGTTTTCTAATACCCCTGAGCAATATCTGGTTAAAAGGAAACATATATTCTCTGCCCCAGACAACTTGGAAATGAAAACCCCCTTCTTTGCAGCAATGTATTTTCACTCCCCGCTCAGCAAAGCCAAACTACAGCAGTCTACCTTTCTGCTGCCTCAGGCATGACTTAGACATTGGATCGCTGGGACACATCAGACTCACTGGTGGTTCCATTGAAGATCTTCTCCCCAGGTGTGAGGTCAAAGAAAAGTGCTCCACCTTTCCAAACAAAAATCTTTTTAAAATCTCTATTCAATCGCTTCTCGGCCTTTTGGCTAAGATCAAGTGTAGTATCGGTTCTTATCAGTTTAAAATCTCTATTCAACCTTTTTAAACCCTTGATGGCTAAGTGGAGAAGAGACCCAAAACTGGTTTGAACACTTTCTTGCAAGTCATCATGATGCTCTCATACCTCACTTTGAAATACAAGTTATATCATGGTCTTGAAGCCCTTGCCAAAAGTGATACCATGAGAGTTTTATTTTAACATCGTATTACACTGATGTAAGTGCAAAATCAAGGATTTGAATTGACACCTACCTGATTCCAAAGTCCATGTTCTTTCTACTAGGCCAGACAACCTTTACCTATGTCTGATTAAGAATTTTATGCTATTTAAGTTTATGCCATTTAGAATTTATTTAGTACTTTTTTGATAGTCTTCATTTTGGTCCTGGAAAACATGCCTTTCCAAATGCATGTATGTGACACGCCCTTCTGTTCTCATTGGGTTTTTTTCCCACTTTGCCCAGGGATAAAAAAAACCCTTGGCTTCTCTTTCCTTGGACAAGTGGGAAATATTTTTTAATGTTTATTTATTTTTGAGAAGGAGAGAGTAGAAAGGGGCAGAGAGAGAGAGGGAGACAGAGGATCCAAAGCAGGCTCCACCCTGACAGCAGAGAGCCCAATGTGGGGCCCAAACTCATGAACCATGAGATCATGACCTGAGCTGAAGTCCCCCACCTAACCTACTGAGCCACCTCGGTGCCCCAAGTGGGAAAATTTGATTAGCTCCTATGCTCAATAAATAGCAGAGTTTTAATCTTTGTCAAACTGTAGTCTTGTGGCATTCGCACTTAAAGAAATAGGGAGGTTTGGTGGAGTACAAAAGAAATTTCTTTTTTTTCTGAACAAATTCTTGGGAAAGGTATTTGAAAGTTTTTGCTGCTGGTTACTAACTCTGAAGCATGTGATTTCCAAATTTTCACTTCCAACTGAGCCCATATCAGCAAATGTATAAATCTCACTACTTGCTGTGGGTACATTGTGGGCAGTAAATTCAGGGCTGTCTGACTCCCCTTCTTACCCCGAGCTTTGACCAGGTTGTCAGCTGGTTAGAAGTTACTAGGAAATTGCCTTGCCACAGCTTAATTATTTCCTTCACTCATTCTGTCCATCTCTCCCCATAACAGCTCCACAGTGGAAGCAAATCAAGAGACCACCGTGTACAAAACACAACCGTTTCCCTTTCTTAAATACATAAAAAGAGCCAGCAGCACCTCTATCCAGAAACAAGTTTGTAAAAATGACCCACAACCATAAATCTCTCACTCAGATAAGTGCCCTACATGGCAGAAGGACAAGGGTGGCTTCTGATCCTGAACTTTTACCACAAAAGCCTTCAACTGCATGGTTTAAATAAACACTTCGACATTGGCTACTCTAATTTCAGGAAGACTCGAAACAATTTCTTCTGTAGATTAAAAAAAATTTTTTGTTGTAATTAAAAAAAAAGATATTAAAGAAAAGTTTAAACACTTTCTCCTCACCCCACTTCTTAGGAAATCAAAGTTAGAAGCTTGGCCATTTACTTTCCCACTTTTACTTTATAATCATTTAAACATTTACAAGCATATATGTATCTGTGTACAAGGTAGAGTCTTACTTTCACTCCTACTTTTAAATGACATCATGCTGTGCACATTACAACTGAATTTCTTTTCCTACGTAGATAAGGTATTAATTGGGCTATAAGTCTAGCTGCAGATAACAGTTCCAAATTAAGAAGACAGACATTTCTTTCTGCCTTCAGAGTCCCTAGGCAGATGGTCCAGGGGCTTCTGGAACTCTGCTGCACACAGTGAGCCAAGCATTTAAGCCTTTTCCATCTTGTTGCCCATCCTCCCCAAGCAGTACCATTCATCCACATGACCTGTTAGCCACATTCCAGGAAATAGCCACATTCCAGGAAACAGCTACATTCCAGAAAATAGCCACATTCCAGGAAACAGGGTGGAGGAAAGAGGGGAAAAAAAGGACCTTTCCCACCCCCTTCCTCCTTTTCAGAACAACACAGAAGTTGGTCATCTAATATCCCCTCACTTCTTATTAACCAAGACCTGGTCACATGGCTATTCCTTGCTACAAGGGAAGCTGGGAAGTGTAGTCTTCCCCTGGGCGACTATGTGCCCAAGCTAAAAAATCTCAGAAAGGGGTAGACTTATTTGGAGGATGCAGGTAGTAGCTAGCAGCCTTTGCTCCACATAGAGCTCTTATTATTATACATGTTGCTCTGAATCATTGTTTTAAAATAGCCACTCAATTTTCTAAAGCGTGGCTATATCACAGTTTATCCAACCACTCTCTCCTATTTCTGAAAATCTGTGTTTCTAGGTTTTTGTTGTTTTCCCTCTGCCACACCAGCAAGAGTATGGAATTTGGAGGAAACACCAAATATATTTAAACAGATGAGACACATTCTGACTTTCCTTGACTGACAGGTGGAGGGACTGTCAAGTCTCTCTTCTTTTATATTAAACAATCATGAAGAAAATGAAAAAACTCATATAAAAGGCCACAACACCCTCTTGTCTTCCCTTGTCTGCTGGGTGCCCGTTATTCCTTCTCATTGAAAGGAGCTGTTGGCGATCACACAAACAGAACCAGACATATGTACTTAACTAGGAGAAGGCTGCCTTTAGGGAAGACAATGACCTTGCTTATTTTCTTTAGATAAGAGATTGTGAGCTATATCCTGAGAGGTATACCCTTCAGCATAATTTACCCTTCAAAGCTGAGGGTTTGTAGCTCTGGGATTCCTGGCAAGAAAATGGCTTTGGGTTAGAACAGGGATCCTCTGTAACCTGAATTCACAATCATAATGCAGTCTTGGGGGGAAAGAATTAAAAAGCAAAAAGAAGAAAAGAGGAAAGGCAGGATGGAGAGTGAGGGGAAAAAGGAGACAGGAAGAGCTGTGCAGCAATGTGCAGGCACCAGAAGTATGTCCCAGCAAAAGGGCCTCTGTTTGTTCAGTCTCTTTGGTTGTAAGTAACAGAAAATAACTCAAGTTAGCTTAAAGGGAGGAGGAAGCTTTATAAGGAGATAGGAGTACCTCAGAGGGCAAAAGAAATGTAGGATCAGAAAAGGGTGGAAGCCCCAAAAGAAGAAAGCTCTCTGCAGCTGTCAACATCTGTTTCTCTTTTCTCTCTGAAGACAAGCCTTTGGTGCTTCTCTGTGCACGTGCGAGCAGAAGGTGAGCAAGCTCCTGCTCCCGAGATTCTGTCCCCTCTCAGCAAAAGATCAGCCCAACCTGCCTGGGTCATACTCTCAATTCCAAATCCCCAGGAGAAAAAAGTCTGGTTGGTTCGACTTGCGTCGGATGTCCACCCTTGGTCCAATCCACTGTGGCCGAAGCAGCGCCAGGTAGCACAAACCTGGCTGCCAGAACCTCATCCGTGGGAATGAAGATGTACTTCTCTAAGAAAGTGGACTGGGAAGACAGCCAAGTACCTAATCCAGTTAAAGACAACACCAAGTACCTACTCGAGTCTCTTAAGAAAGGAAGGATAAGATATTCTACCTCAAATAATACAAACTGCAGTGGCCATCCCTGGATATGTTTCCTGGATTAAAGATTTGGATTTCACAGGTAAAGACTGATTATAACGGATGCAGCAGTCTTGTCAACAATATGTGCAAACTTCAGCGTTCAAACCAATACATCAGAACACTACCACAGCCCATAGGAAGAGAGATTTGGGATTTTCTCACCACACTCAGACCCAATATCACGAAAGTCATTTCAGTCTTAGACATAAAGGGCCTACCTGCTCCTAGGAAGGCATAAGCCAAGACAAAAACAATTTCAGGAAGTGAAAGTGAAATTAAATTAAGAATGGTACTTCCCACATACAGCATGGAGGTGAACCAGTGGGAACAGAGAAATAAAAGGTTCTCCAGCATTCACAGGATACACTTTGTGGACACTCCCACAGGCCTCTTTCCCAGACCTCCCTGCCCCTGGCATTCTGATCTTTCTCCTGCCAGGCCTCTGACCATCCAGTCAAGCCATTTACCACTGCCTAGAGTCCATTCATACTCTTACCTTGAACCACTTGTCCTCCCGTGAGAGACGAGTACATGCGCCACTCAAAATCCTGCCCTTTGGGGGGCTGAGGTCTTTATCGGTTATGCTAACCTCTGCCATTCCCCCAAGGATACCACATTATTTCTTTCTTCACAATTGTTTGCTTGTTGCTGAATACCAAATTGCCACAAAATGTGGTGGGTTAATACAGCAACTATTTTATTATTTAGCATGAGTCAGGGGTTTAATTGGATCATTTTTCCTGTTGTTCTTTCTTGGAGCCTCTCATGCATATGCAGTCGGGTGACAGTGGGAAGTGGAATGTCAAGATAGCAATACTCACATGGCTGGTGTCTTGGCAGAGACAGCTGGAGCCTCTTACCATGTAGTCTCGTCATGCAGCTACCTAGAGCCTCTCCATAAGGCAGCTGGATTCTAAGAGCAAGCATTCCAGCACAAGACCCCGGTGCAAACTCTTAGTAAGCCTTTGCTTGTACCATGCATACCCATATCTATTTTCCCAAGTTCAGAGTCAATGTTGGAGGGGACTACACAAAGGTATAAATATTGGAAGGTATAGTTCATTGAGAGTCACCAAAGTTACTGCCTATTTGGTCATTAGGAGGACAGCAGCTCCAGAGGCTTTCACTTGGCTTTTTCCACTGCACTACCTCTTAGCTTAGAGGCTGAGGAACAAGTATGACATTTCTGCAAACTACCAAGATGTCTGTTCCAGGAAAATGACCTCTGGATGAGCCCGTGGGCTCAGTGTACCCTGTGAGTTGGACCTAGACTGTGTAAGAGAGAGGGACCCCAGGGATTAACATCAATTCAGACTCTTCTGCCCACAGTCTTTGAAATGTTTGGGTATCTCCCCTTACCCAGTGCACAGTTGACTGAGGCCCTTGAGGGAATTACTGCCCAAAGGAATTCTCACCATACTCACCTGCCATGGTGTCGCAGATTTCTTCCTCCTGATGACTCTGCCTCTCCTTTAGTAAACAGGTTTCAAGTCCACAACTGCCTCAGGTCTGGAAACTGGACAAGAGACATCATAAATTTTTACTGGAGTAGTTTCCTCAAACTCCTGAAAATCTATCCTCGATACCTTTTGATTAAATGGATGGAGCAATGCTTTTTGGCTGCCCTCTCTTGCCCATAGAGATACTGCATTTTACTAACCATCTCTCCAGCTCTCAGTAGATCAAAGCTTCTGGCTGCCGCCTTGACCTTGCCATTAATTATGAAGAGTGTGCCCCACTTTTCCCTGATAGTTAAGTGCCAGCACCCGAATCCTATGAGCCCCACTGCTGGACTCACTGTTACAGTAGCATCACCTGCCGCCAGCCCTGCCCTTCAGGACACCTCTGAACTTCTCAGTGATGTGAACATCCTTCTCGCCAGCTCATTCCCGTGTGTGTGTGTGTGTGTGTGTGTGTGTGTGTGTGTGTGTGTGTGTGGTGTAGTGTAGTCTATGATTCTTCTGGCTTTCCCATGGAGCATAGTTAGTTGCTGGAGGGGTTTGTTTTGCTTTGTTTTGTTTTACCCTTACTTAGTATATTCTCTCTAGAAAACTCACTTCTCTGACCCTTTGCCCTCTACCATCTGCTACACAGTTGTGGCATTTCTCCTTCACTTAGCATAGACCATTACTTTCTTCAAACTTATAAGAGCAATGTGCCAGCAGCATATCGGCATCATCCCTCGAGGTCCATTCCAAAGTCAAATGATGTGTCCTATGAGAGTATCCCCATATCAGTAAACTCTCCTTTAGTCAACTTTCTGTTTCCCCTTACCCCCACCCCCACTCAGTCTAGCATCCCACCCTGCTCCTTCAGATGGGGATACCACATATTCGCTAAGGATTGCTATTCCCTTTCTTCCCTTACAGGCCCAACACTTCTCTGGCCAGCCTACATTGTGACTCAACTCTAGTTGTTGGTCTAGGGAAGAGATACAGATAGATCTTGGAGGTGGCCAGGATGAGTACCTATGTCTTGTCTTCAATAAAAGGGTGACCTAGCCTTTATTAGTGAGAAGTATGACCATTTCCGCAGGCTTAGAGAGTTCAGGGGACTCTCGGAATTCAAATTTTCAATTACATTAACCTAGATGACCCCACCCCAAGTCTCAGAGTCCCACACCTTTCTCATCAGGACTGTGACACTGGGTTAGCAGACATGGCAGGTTTGAGAAATCAACCTCTTCTGGAGGTCCATCGCCCTTATAATTAAGTCCTAAACCTGACGCAGAGTATTTTCTGCCTTTTGGCTGTGGAAATGAGAGTCTCCTTATGTGCTGCCAAGGAGGCCCTCTGCTTTCACACTTCATCTTAAATTGGTGATTAATCACCCTTAGCCTTTCATTTTTCTCAGGTTCTTGAGGCTTATCCACTGCACTCTAAATGTACTGACCCCTGCGATTTCCCCAAATTTGGGAAATTCAACTGCATAATTTGTGGTCATAGGGACTGTGTTCACGCTTTCCCCTAAAAAAAAAAAAAAAAAGAAAAGAAAAGAAACAAATTTAAAAGCAGATGTAAGTGCGCCTGGGTGCCTCAATCAGTTGAGCATCCAACTTCGGCTCAGGTCATGATCTCACCTTCTAGATTCTTTATCTCCTTTTCATGAGTTTGTGAGTAGATGCCCATGTTGGGCTCTGTGCCGACAGCATGGAGCCTGGAGCCTGCTAGGGATTCTGTGTGTGTCTCTCTGTCCCTCCCCTACTCACACTCTGTTTCTCTCAAAACTAAATAAACATTAAAAAAAATTTTTTTAAGACATTTCAAAGCTAAATGTCAGTAACTGGGTATTGACCACAGCTTTTACTTTTTTATATCCATAATGTCCCATTCACTAGGCAATTGTGGGCTGACTCTGTGTGAAAATATTTATGAAATTCTCTTGAATGGCTGCAATCTAGAAGGTGTTTTTTGTCTGGTTCTCAACCAATTTCTTCCACCCTACATTCTTCCGGGAAGGCAGCAGATAGAGCATGCTCCAGGGTCCCAGCAAGTGTCAGCTGGAATTGGTAACTATTTGAGACTTTATCCAAAGTCATTTCCAAGAGAAGTCAGCTCTGCTTCCAGGGTGGAAGAAAATCAGGAAAGTCAAAACAAACCCAGATGTATTTGTGTATGATACAGTCATCAGAAAACATCAAACTACTGGCACTTCAGAGAAGCCAAGAACTAGGCGAAGATTCAGATTTTAAAGTCAGTCTCTTCCCAAGTGTGTTTTTAAGCACCCGGGCTTCCAAAATTCATGCTGTACATTCAAAACAACTCTCCTGGAGGTTTTAAAACAAACCCCAATGAGTTTATTTTCTTTTCTCTGCAAAGCATGTACGCTGTGCACCTGCAAGGGGAGACCTCCCTGGACTAGTAACCTCTCTTGGAAGTTTTTAATCCTCAAACAAAAAAATGTAGGTGTGAGGCCTTCCTGGTCAGATTCAAAGCCACTTTGTTGAGAAAAAGTGTACACACAATGCCCACTCCATTCTCCTGCATTTATTTGTGCTTGGGGTTTTTTGTTTTTTGGATTTTCTTTTTTTTTTTTTCAGGATTCTTTATCTCCTTTTCATGTTATGATGAGTTAGAATTTAATTTTCAAATCACTTTTGTGAGCCAGCCTGTCAGCAAACAACCAAATTGGCCTCTCTCTGCCCTGGCAAGAGAGTCCCTGCTGGCTGTTGCCACACCTGACTGCCACCCTTCAGCATATCTGCCTTCCCTACAGAGTCACGAAACATGAAGACCATCGCTGGACAAAGGATTTTCTTGTCCTCCGGGGTAGCTTAACATGAGCTGTGAAAGAGAAGGAAAAACATCTCTCGTCTCTCCTGTGCCAGCACTGCCACGAGCTGGCTATGTGACCTTGGGCAAGTCACCTCCCCTTTCTACGTCTGAGTCTTCACTGGTAAAATGAGGATGCAGGATTAGATAATGTAGTAAGAAGTCTGGCTCATTTATTATCAGCAGTTGGAACTGACACTTTTATCCTCTCCCTTTCATCTTCCCTTTCTGTCCCACATCTGGGAAAGCTGGAGGGAGAAAGAAAGACAGAAAGAAAGAACAAAAGAGAAAGAAAAGAAGAAGGAACAAAAAGATAGAAAGAAAGAAAAAGCAAAAAGCCCAGGTGTTCCTTTGAGGGAGTTTTAGGTCAGATGAACCTGGGGGAGGGGGCGGAGAATGCTCACCACAGTCCCATCCACTAACCACCCTAAAAACCCTAAGCCAGTCTCCTCTCCCTCCTCTCTCCAGCCATCTTTGGACCTGCTGGGGTTCTATTCCACCCTACCCCAAAAAGCCTCATTATATGATAATAAACCTTTTCACACCCTTTTGATATATGGCATAATCTGAACCACATTTAGAGCTGCAGTCCATCCAGTGTCTACAGGGTGGTCACAAGAGACAATGTCAGATCTTTTTCCAAAGGAACGCTGTCCAGGAGATATGTAATGTGAGCTGCACATGGGAATTTAAACTTTCTAGTAGCCACTTTAAAAAAGTAAAAAGATGAGGGGTCCCTGGGTGGCTCAGTCAGTTAAGTGGCTAACTTCCACTCAGGTCAGAATCTCATGATTGGTGAGTTTGAGCCCCACATCAGGCTCTGTGCTGACAGCTCAGAGCCTAGAGCCTGCTTCAGATTCTGTGTCTCCTTCTATCTCTGCCTCTCCCCTGCTCATGCTCTGTCTTTCTCTCCCTCTCTCTAAAACAAATAAACATTAAAACTTTTTGTTTTAATTTAAAAAAATTAAATCAATTGTAATAATGTAGTTTATTTAACCAACTATATCCAAAATATAATCATTTCAACATGTAATGAATAAAAAAAGTGTTCAGGAGATATTTTAGCATTATTTTTTTCCATACTAAGTCTTCAGAATCTGGTATTTTGTACTACACCATGTCACGGGGGGCAGGGGGAGGACTCACCACATTTCAAGTTCTGAAAACCCACATGGGGCTAGTGGCTACTGTGTCAAGAGGTGCAGTTCTGAGAGGTCCCAATGAAAGCCCCAGATTCCTGACACTATTGTTGTTCATAAAAAGCATTACCATATTCATAAAAACTAAGATGCCATCAATTACACTTTATATCATGTATCATTTAAAAAGCTGTAATTATAAATGCCATACGTTGTCAGATGAACTCCAAATTCAGAGATGTTAAGCTGTGAAAAAAGTGTATACCTTAGAACTGATTTAAAATATATGTATATATAGTCATTTCTCCTAAATGGCCCAACTCCGAGGAAAGCCACAAGGTGAGAAAATCAATGTCTCTGGTTCTATCACACATTTCCTAAGAGATTCTATTTCTCTCCTTTGACCCTCTCTACTTAACTCCTGTTGATCCTTGCTTTAATTATCATTAAGTGATGAGGAAGGGTTCATTGATAAGCACTTATTGTATTACAGGAATACTTGATGTGCACTTGTATTTTCAAAGAGGACATTTAAAATGAGACATTTATTGAGCACTACGCTAGGCAGTGAGCTCATCCAACAACCCTAGGGGTTGAACGTTATCTTCTTTTCCAAAAAAAACCCAAAAACAAAAACAAAAAACCAGACTCAGGTAGGTTAAGTAACTTACCCAAGGTCAAACGGTGTCGAAACAGCAAGTCCAGCTTTTGGATCTAGATCTGTCTGACTTAAGAGGCCAGGTGTTTTTCCCTATAACCAAAAAAAGGAGGTGAAAAAATCAGGACGACAGGTAGGGCCCCAAAGGAACTACTTACCTGCTCCCTTCCTACTGAGACCACCTCACTCCTTCACAAATCCCAAAGGATTGAACAACCAGTCCTCAGAAACCCCATCGAATGCCAGCTCTGGCCATAGTATTTGGCACCCATGGTGATTCAGCAGGTTTCCTCTGTGAGAATGCAAGAAACACTTGGAACTGACAAAGCCCTAAAACACACGCACCATCCTGAGCTCCAGGGAAATGCCTCAGTGAGCAGATGAAGCTCACAGAAAAAAGAAAGGGCTGCATGTGCATTTTTTGAGGGGAGGTTCTGCACAGCTGAGTGGTCATGGCCCGTCACTCATGACATGGTGGCTCTACATCTGCAGTTCTCAGGAGCCCAGCAGACCAGAGCCAGGCTGGGCACACATGACTGGTTTCTCTTCCTCCATGGGCTTGACACCAGCAGCTCCAAGACCTCACTGGGGTTGGAAGGGCTGCCTAGCCAGCTGGGCAGACAATTCCAGTCAGGCCCAAAGAGCTGGAATGTGAGAAGGGGTGATTCTTTGGGGTAACCAGGGGAAAGGCAGCGCTCAGGATAGGTGATGCTTCCAGCCACGTGCAAAAGGACCCCTCAAACATGTCCCTCAGCTACAAGTGCAAGTGGGCATCAAGACTGCTCTTAAGCACTCTCCTCAGTAACAAGCCATGAATAATGGGAAGGAAGTGAACAAGAAAAGAATAGTTGGATGCATCCATAGAGAAATGACAGTGCAAAAAACATGGGCAAGGCTCTGTCGATAATGGGGATTAGAAGCAGGCCGTCTTTAGAAAGAATGTATCTGCCACTGTGATCTGGGGGTCAGGCACTCATAAGTATTTATTGAGTGAATCATTATATCTTCATAAAAATTCACTGGTGAAAACCTTTTTATCTTCATTTTACAGATGAAGAAGCAGAGTCAGAACAACTGAAAGTTTCACAGCAAGTAAGTGGCAGAGCCAAGATGTGAACCTAGATCTTTAGGACCTAAACCTATGCTATGAAATATCAGAGAGCTGTTAGGAAGCTTTGGCTGCAGGTCTCAGAAGACCCAACACAAACAGGCCTAAACAGGGAGGAAGTGGTGGTGGTGGTTCCAGGACTGAGCATCACCAATGTGGGGCATGACCGAGGACATAGCTTCTCCATCCTTCTGTCTTTGACCTGTCTGTCACCTTCAGTGTGTAGCTCGTCCTCGTGGCTGTTGGCTCTGCCCATGGCCCCAGCCTGAGTAGCCACGAGTTGGCGTCATGTGCAGACTGCAGCACCCAAAGGTAGCACTGAGAACCAACCACCCTGTCCTGCAAACCTCACTGAGAACAAGGGGGATGTCCTGAGAGCAGAGCCCCAGCAAACCTCCACTCATCTTACTGACCAGGATTCTATCTCTGGGCCATATTCAATCTAAGAGAAACCAGATGACCGTAATTATCTTAGACAAATAAATATTCATCCTCAGGGGTCGAGAAAGGACCACAGCCTCTCCTCCTGCAGAGGAGGGTGAGCCACTGGGGTTTTGTTAGTGTTCTAGTTATTGTTGCTAGTCAAGAAATGTCCTGAAACTGAAACCAACATGTTAACAAATGCTTTACCATCCTACCCTGAGAAAACACTGGCTCACCTGATTTATGATCTTCTTTTGCGGAAGTCCACCAACCACCAACAAGACTAGTTAAGACTGGATCAAGCCAGGAAGAATTCTTGCAGATGCACAGAAGGGACTAAGAGGGAAGGAACGTAATCTCTGTGAGGACGCACCTGAGATGTTCCCGGCTTGTCATGTATGCTGCCATTTAATGAACAGGTGTCCCATGAAGAGACAAGATTCCTGACTGATCATGCTCAGAAAGGAGGAGACACCCCTTTGTCCCTAATATCCAATCAGCACATTGCATTCAACTTACATCCCTCACGACGTCCTGACCTGTCACCCTTAACTAGATATGACCCCAACACTTGGGGAGGTGGATTTGAGGCTTGCCTTGCCCCCCTCGGTTGGCTGTCTCTCAAATAAACCCTTTCCTTGCTGCATACTCAATGTCTCAGTGTCCAGCTTTGCTGCATACTGGGCATACTACCAGGTTTGGTTACAAAACTTAGTGGCATAAAACAATGATTTAATGATTCTTACAGATAATTTTGAAAGGACACAGAAAGGATAGCTAGTATCTGTTTCACGATGTCAGAGGCTTCTGATGGGACAATTAGAATGGCTGGCTATTGGGAAAAGGGGGGGCAGAATGATTATCTAGAGGCTTCTTCACTCGCATGTCTGGTGCCTGGGTAGGAATGACTCAAAGGCTGGGCTCAGCTGGGATGGTTAACCAGAAACCTACATGTAGCCTTACAGTGTGGCCTGGATTTCTACACAGCATGCCAGCCTTGTGGTAGTCAGACTCCTTACGTGGCCTCGCTGGGTTCCCAACGTCAGTGAATAAGGAAGAAACTATTACCTTATATGATTCCACCTAGGAAGTCATGTAACATAACTTCTACAATACTCTGTTGGTTAGATCAGTCATAAACCCACCCGGACTCAGGGGAAATTATGAAGACCCTATCTCTCAATTAAAGGAATATCAAAAAATTGACAGTGATGTTTTTCAAACCACCATTCCTAACAAAAAAGAAGGCGGAGACAAACAGCAGTATCTGCCTTCTGATCAGACATGAACTACATCTTCAGAAAACAATCACAGTAGAATCACATTTTTAGAACACTAACCATGTCTTGCAAACTTTTCCTGAGCAGATGCTTTATTCCGCAGTGTGGCTGTAAGATAGACCACCCACCCATTGATTTCATCTATAATTTAGCAATCAGCAAAGCTGGTACTTCTCAAAATATATGACCAACACATTCTCTGCTCCCCAGGAACTGCAAAGTTTAATGAGAAAAAATGGACTGGTTGACAGCTCCTTTTCTTTAGTATTTTTTTTCTACTGGTTGAAAGTTCTTTCTGTAGGATGCCTAGCTAGTACGCCACTCATGTGAAATGGACTCTTGTGCTCTGTTTGCCCGGCTTAGCCATCTGTAAAATGGAGCTAGCCATCCGGGTAGGAGCAAGTTCCTGTGACTCCTTTTCTCTATCCACAACAGATTTTAAGGTCCTTGGAGACTGTGCTGTTTAAATGCAAAATGTTGTGACTATCATTTCATTATTTGAAAAGCTAAACAGCATGAGGATGCTTTTGTTGCCACGTTGCTAGGTTACGACAGATCTGCCAGCCTGCAGGAGATGTTGAGCCTTCCTACAGCTTTGCACCAGGGCAGCCTTTCTCAGGCTGAGATGAAGGTGAGAGGGAGGCAGTTGCCCTGGAGTCAAGCTGGGCAGGGAGGTGTTTGCCTTTCAGGTAACATGGCTGGATCTGCCTGCTCTTTGAATCCAGCAACTCAGCTTGTAGTATCAGTGCTAGAGAAGGCTCAACACCCAACCGATTGGGCTCAATCCTTACAAAGTTCAGACTGCTTTGTCCTTTGTTTTCCAGAGAGTAAGGGGTGAGATGACCAAATGTGGCAAGCAGTCAATACTACCTGGAACACGTGTCATATTCTCATGGCAGGACATTGCCCTTCTGACCCAGTTGCCCACACTGTTTGTAAAGAGGAGGGGTGGGAAATTACATTCTATTAATATTGTACCATTAAAAATATTCTTTCCAGGGGCACCTTGGTGGCTCAGTCAGTTGAGTGTCTGACTCAGGCTCAGGTCATCATCTCATGGTTTGTGAGTTTGAGCCCCACGTCAGGCTCTGTGCTGACAGCTCAGAGCCTGGAGCCTGCTTTGGATTCTGTTTCTCCCTCTCTCTCTGCCCCTCCCCCACTCGCATTCCATCTCTCTCTCTCTCTCTCTCTCTCTCTCTCTCTCTCAAAAATAAGTAAACATTAAAAAAATTTACAAACAATTCTTTCCAGGGCCAAGCCATCTCCTGTTGGCAGTCCCAGGGTGGATGCTATTATCAAGGTCTAAAGAAAGATAAGCTCTCCCAGATATGGCATTTAGATACAGTAGCAAGTAATTACACACACACACACACACACACACA